>NW_026116508.1:0-27381 GCF_001640805.2 Lates calcarifer
AGCGTTTTGAGGCTTATTCAGCTCAGAATGGCTTAATACTGCACTATCTGACCAGGACAAGACAAACTAAGAACTCAGCCACACGGACTTGAAAGTTTCTTAATTTACAATATTAGTAAACAAGCATTATGGTAATTTGCTGTCGGGAGAGCCTTTCCCTCTTTTGTGCACTGTATACAAGCTCAGTGTGTGAATAAGCGCTTTTCCCAGCGTTTTGAGGCTTATTCAGCTCAGAATGGCTTAATACTGCACTATCTGACCAGGACAAGACAAACTAAGAACTCAGCCACACGGACTTGAAAGTTTCTTAATTTACAATATTAGTAAACAAGCATTATGGTAATTTGCTGTCGGGAGAGCCTTTCCCTCTTTCCTCTTTTGTGCACTGTATACAAGCTCAGTGTGTGAATAAGCGCTTTTCCCAGCGTTTTGAGGCTTATTCAGCTCAGAATGGCTTAATACTGCACTATCTGACCAGGACAAGACAAACTAAGAACTCAGCCACACGGACTTGAAAGTTTCTTAATTTACAATATTAGTAAACAAGCATTATGGTTGAAAGCCATAATTTGCTGTCGGAGAGCCTTTCCTCTTTCCCTCTTTTGTGCACTGTATACAAGCTCAGTGTGTGAATAAGCGCTTTTCCCAGCGTTTTGAGGCTTATTCAGCTCAGAATGGCTTAATACTGCACTATCTGACCAGGACAAGACAAACTAAGAACTCAGCCACACGGACTTGAAAGTTTCTTAATTTACAATATTAGTAAACAAGCATTATGGTTGAAAGCCATAATTTGCTGTCGGAGAGCCTTTCCCTCTTTTTGTGCACTGTATACAAGCTCAGTGTGTGAATAAGCGCTTTTCCCAGCGTTTTGAGGCTTATTCAGCTCAGAATGGCTTAATACTGCACTATCTGACCAGGACAAGACAAACTAAGAACTCAGCCACACGGACTTGAAAGTTTCTTAATTTACAATATTAGTAAACAAGCATTATGGTTGAAAGCCATAATTTGCTGTCGGGAGAGCCTTTCCCTCTTTCCCTCTTTTGTGCACTGTATACAAGCTCAGTGTGTGAATAAGCGCTTTTCCCAGCGTTTTGAGGCTTATTCAGCTCAGAATGGCTTAATACTGCACTATCTGACCAGGACAAGACAAACTAAGAACTCAGCCACACGGACTTGAAAGTTTCTTAATTTACAATATTAGTAAACAAGCATTATGGTTGAAAGCCATAATTTGCTGTCGGGAGAGCCTTTCCTCTTTCCCTCTTTTGTGCACTGTATACAAGCTCAGTGTGTGAATAAGCGCTTTTCCCAGCGTTTTGAGGCTTATTCAGCTCAGAATGGCTTAATACTGCACTATCTGACCAGGACAAGACAAACTAAGAACTCAGCCACACGGACTTGAAAGTTTCTTAATTTACAATATTAGTAAACAAGCATTATGGTTGAAAGCCATAATTTGCTGTCGGGAGAGCCTTTCCCTCTTTCCCTCTTTTGTGCACTGTATACAAGCTCAGTGTGTGAATAAGCGCTTTTCCCAGCGTTTTGAGGCTTATTCAGCTCAGAATGGCTTAATACTGCACTATCTGACCAGGACAAGACAAACTAAGAACTCAGCCACACGGACTTGAAAGTTTCTTAATTTACAATATTAGTAAACAAGCATTATGGTTGAAAGCCATAATTTGCTGTCGGGAGAGCCTTTCCCTCTTTCCCTCTTTTGTGCACTGTATACAAGCTCAGTGTGTGAATAAGCGCTTTTCCCAGCGTTTTGAGGCTTATTCAGCTCAGAATGGCTTAATACTGCACTATCTGACCAGGACAAGACAAACTAAGAACTCAGCCACACGGACTTGAAAGTTTCTTAATTTACAATATTAGTAAACAAGCATTATGGTTGAAAGCCATAATTTGCTGTCGGGAGAGCCTTTCCCTCTTTCCCTCTTTTGTGCACTGTATACAAGCTCAGTGTGAATAAGCGCTTTTCCCAGCGTTTTGAGGCTTATTCAGCTCAGAATGGCTTAATACTGCACTATCTGACCAGGACAAGACAAACTAAGAACTCAGCCACACGGACTTGAAAGTTTCTTAATTTACAATATTAGTAAACAAGCATTATGGTGAAAGCCATAATTTGCTGTCGGAGAGCCTCTTTCCCTCTTTTGTGCACTGTATACAAGCTCAGTGTGTGAATAAGCGCTTTTCCCAGCGTTTTGAGGCTTATTCAGCTCAGAATGGCTTAATACTGCACTATCTGACCAGGACAAGACAAACTAAGAACTCAGCCACACGGACTTGAAAGTTTCTTAATTTACAATATTAGTAAACAAGCATTATGGTGAAAATTTGCTGTCGGGAGAGCCTTTCCCTCTTTCCCTCTTTTGTGCACTGTATACAAGCTCAGTGTGTGAATAAGCGCTTTTCCCAGCGTTTTGAGGCTTATTCAGCTCAGAATGGCTTAATACTGCACTATCTGACCAGGACAAGACAAACTAAGAACTCAGCCACACGGACTTGAAAGTTTCTTAATTTACAATATTAGTAAACAAGCATTATGTTGAAAGCCATAATTTGCTGTCGGAGAGCCTTTCCCTCTTTTGTGCACTGTATACAAGCTCAGTGTGTGAATAAGCGCTTTTCCCAGCGTTTTGAGGCTTATTCAGCTCAGAATGGCTTAATACTGCACTATCTGACCAGGACAAGACAAACTAAGAACTCAGCCACACGGACTTGAAAGTTTCTTAATTTACAATATTAGTAAACAAGCATTATGGTAATTTGCTGTCGGAGAGCCTTTCCCTCTTTTGTGCACTGTATACAAGCTCAGTGTGTGAATAAGCGCTTTTCCCAGCGTTTTGAGGCTTATTCAGCTCAGAATGGCTTAATACTGCACTATCTGACCAGGACAAGACAAACTAAGAACTCAGCCACACGGACTTGAAAGTTTCTTAATTTACAATATTAGTAAACAAGCATTATGGTAATTTGCTGTCGGGAGAGCCTTTCCCTCTTTCCCTCTTTTGTGCACTGTATACAAGCTCAGTGTGTGAATAAGCGCTTTTCCCAGCGTTTTGAGGCTTATTCAGCTCAGAATGGCTTAATACTGCACTATCTGACCAGGACAAGACAAACTAAGAACTCAGCCACACGGACTTGAAAGTTTCTTAATTTACAATATTAGTAAACAAGCATTATGGTGAAAGCCATAATTTGCTGTCGGGAGAGCCTTTCCCTCTTTCCCTCTTTGTGCACTGTATACAAGCTCAGTGTGTGAATAAGCGCTTTTCCCAGCGTTTTGAGGCTTATTCAGCTCAGAATGGCTTAATACTGCACTATCTGACCAGGACAAGACAAACTAAGAACTCAGCCACACGGACTTGAAAGTTCTTAATTTACAATATTAGTAAACAAGCATTATGGTTGAAAGCCATAATTTGCTGTCGGGAGAGCCTTTCCCTCTTTCCCTCTTTTGTGCACTGTATACAAGCTCAGTGTGAATAAGCGCTTTTCCCAGCGTTTGAGGCTTATTCAGCTCAGAATGGCTTAATACTGCACTATCTGACCAGGACAAGACAAACTAAGAACTCAGCCACACGGACTTGAAAGTTTCTTAATTTACAATATTAGTAAACAAGCATTATGGTTGAAAGCCATAATTTGCTGTCGGAGAGCCTTTCCCTCTTTCCCTCTTTTGTGCACTGTATACAAGCTCAGTGTGTGAATAAGCGCTTTTCCCAGCGTTTTGAGGCTTATTCAGCTCAGAATGGCTTAATACTGCACTATCTGACCAGGACAAGACAAACTAAGAACTCAGCCACACGGACTTGAAAGTTTCTTAATTTACAATATTAGTAAACAAGCATTATGGTTGAAAGCCATAATTTGCTGTCGGGAGAGCCTTTCCCTCTTTCCCTCTTTTGTGCACTGTATACAAGCTCAGTGTGTGAATAAGCGCTTTTCCAGCGTTTTGAGGCTTATTCAGCTCAGAATGGCTTAATACTGCACTATCTGACCAGGACAAGACAAACTAAGAACTCAGCCACACGGACTTGAAAGTTTCTTAATTTACAATATTAGTAAACAAGCATTATGGTTGAAAGCCATAATTTGCTGTCGGGAGAGCCTTTCCCTCTTTCCCTCTTTTGTGCACTGTATACAAGCTCAGTGTGTGAATAAGCGCTTTTCCCAGCGTTTTGAGGCTTATTCAGCTCAGAATGGCTTAATACTGCACTATCTGACCAGGACAAGACAAACTAAGAACTCAGCCACACGGACTTGAAAGTTTCTTAATTTACAATATTAGTAAACAAGCATTATGTAATTTGCTGTCGGGAGAGCCTTTCCCTCTTTTGTGCACTGTATACAAGCTCAGTGTGTGAATAAGCGCTTTTCCCAGCGTTTTGAGGCTTATTCAGCTCAGAATGGCTTAATACTGCACTATCTGACCAGGACAAGACAAACTAAGAACTCAGCCACACGGACTTGAAAGTTTCTTAATTTACAATATTAGTAAACAAGCATTATGGTAATTTGCTGTCGGAGAGCCTTTCCCTCTTTTGTGCACTGTATACAAGCTCAGTGTGTGAATAAGCGCTTTTCCCAGCGTTTTGAGGCTTATTCAGCTCAGAATGGCTTAATACTGCACTATCTGACCAGGACAAGACAAACTAAGAACTCAGCCACACGGACTTGAAAGTTTCTTAATTTACAATATTAGTAAACAAGCATTATGGTAATTTGCTGTCGGGAGAGCCTTTCCCTTTCCCTCTTTTGTGCACTGTATACAAGCTCAGTGTGTGAATAAGCGCTTTTCCCAGCGTTTTGAGGCTTATTCAGCTCAGAATGGCTTAATACTGCACTATCTGACCAGGACAAGACAAACTAAGAACTCAGCCACACGGACTTGAAAGTTTCTTAATTTACAATATTAAACAAGCATTATGGTTGAAAGCCATAATTTGCTGTCGGAGAGCCTTTCCCTCTTTCCCTCTTTTGTGCACTGTATACAAGCTCAGTGTGTGAATAAGCGCTTTTCCCAGCGTTTTGAGGCTTATTCAGCTCAGAATGGCTTAATACTGCACTATCTGACCAGGACAAGACAAACTAAGAACTCAGCCACACGGACTTGAAAGTTTCTTAATTTACAATATTAGTAAACAAGCATTATGGTTGAAAATTTGCTGTCGGGAGAGCCTTTCCCTCTTTCCTCTTTTGTGCACTGTATACAAGCTCAGTGTGTGAATAAGCGCTTTTCCCAGCGTTTTGAGGCTTATTCAGCTCAGAATGGCTTAATACTGCACTATCTGACCAGGACAAGACAACTAAGAACTCAGCCACACGGACTTGAAAGTTTCTTAATTTACAATATTAGTAAACAAGCATTATGGTTGAAAGCCATAATTTGCTGTCGGAGAGCCTTTCCCTCTTTCCCTCTTTTGTGCACTGTATACAAGCTCAGTGTGTGAATAAGCGCTTTTCCCAGCGTTTTGAGGCTTATTCAGCTCAGAATGGCTTAATACTGCACTATCTGACCAGGACAAGACAAACTAAGAACTCAGCCACACGGACTTGAAAGTTTCTTAATTTACAATATTAGTAAACAAGCATTATGGTATAATTTGCTGTCGGGAGAGCCTTTCCCTCTTTCCCTCTTTTGTGCACTGTATACAAGCTCAGTGTGTGATAAGCGCTTTTCCCAGCGTTTTGAGGCTTATTCAGCTCAGAATGGCTTAATACTGCACTATCTGACCAGGACAAGACAAACTAAGAACTCAGCCACACGGACTTGAAAGTTTCTTAATTTACAATATTAGTAAACAAGCATTATGGTTGAAAGCCATAATTTGCTGTCGGGAGAGCCTTTCCCTCTTTCCCTCTTTTGTGCACTGTATACAAGCTCAGTGTGTGAATAAGCGCTTTTCCCAGCGTTTTGAGGCTTATTCAGCTCAGAATGGCTTAATACTGCACTATCTGACCAGGACAAGACAAACTAAGAACTCAGCCACACGGACTTGAAAGTTTCTTAATTTACAATATTAGTAAACAAGCATTATGGTTGAAAGCCATAATTTGCTGTCGGGAGAGCCTTTCCCTCTTTCCCTCTTTTGTGCACTGTATACAAGCTCAGTGTGTGAATAAGCGCTTTTCCCAGCGTTTTGAGGCTTATTCAGCTCAGAATGGCTTAATACTGCCACTATCTGACCAGGACAAGACAAACTAAGAACTCAGCCACACGGACTTGAAAGTTTCTTAATTTACAATATTAGTAAACAAGCATTATGGTTGAAAGCCATAATTTGCTGTCGGGAGAGCCTTTCCCTCTTTCCCTCTTTTGTGCACTGTATACAAGCTCAGTGTGTGAATAAGCGCTTTTCCCAGCGTTTTGAGGCTTATTCAGCTCAGAATGGCTTAATACTGCACTATCTGACCAGGACAAGACAAACTAAGAACTCAGCCACACGGACTTGAAAGTTTCTTAATTTACAATATTAGTAAACAAGCATTATGGTTGAAAGCCATAATTTGCTGTCGGGAGAGCCTTTCCCTCTTTCCCTCTTTGTGCACTGTATACAAGCTCAGTGTGTGAATAAGCGCTTTTCCCAGCGTTTTGAGGCTTATTCAGCTCAGAATGGCTTAATACTGCACTATCTGACCAGGACAAGACAAACTAAGAACTCAGCCACACGGACTTGAAAGTTTCTTAATTTACAATATTAGTAAACAAGCATTATGGTAATTTGCTGTCGGAGAGCCTTTCCCTCTTTCCCTCTTTTGTGCACTGTATACAAGCTCAGTGTGTGAATAAGCGCTTTTCCCAGCGTTTTGAGGCTTATTCAGCTCAGAATGGCTTAATACTGCACTATCTGACCAGGACAAGACAAACTAAGAACTCAGCCACACGGACTTGAAAGTTTCTTAATTTACAATATTAGTAAACAAGCATTATGGTTGAAAGCCATAATTTGCTGTCGGGAGAGCCTTTCCCTCTTTCCCTCTTTTGTGCACTGTATACAAGCTCAGTGTGTGAATAAGCGCTTTTCCCAGCGTTTTGAGGCTTATTCAGCTCAGAATGGCTTAATACTGCACTATCTGACCAGGACAAGACAAACTAAGAACTCAGCCACACGGACTTGAAAGTTTCTTAATTTACAATATTAGTAAACAAGCATTATGGTTGAAAGCCATAATTTGCTGTCGGGAGAGCCTTTCCCTCTTTCCCTCTTTTGTGCACTGTATACAAGCTCAGTGTGTGAATAAGCGCTTTTCCCAGCGTTTTGAGGCTTATTCAGCTCAGAATGGCTTAATACTGCACTATCTGACCAGGACAAGACAAACTAAGAACTCAGCCACACGGACTTGAAAGTTTCTTAATTTACAATATTAGTAAACAAGCATTATGGTTGAAAGCCATAATTTGCTGTCGGGAGAGCCTTTCCCTCTTTCCCTCTTTTGTGCACTGTATACAAGCTCAGTGTGTGAATAAGCGCTTTTCCCAGCGTTTTGAGGCTTATTCAGCTCAGAATGGCTTAATACTGCACTATCTGACCAGGACAAGACAAACTAAGAACTCAGCCACACGGACTTGAAAGTTTCTTAATTTACAATATTAGTAAACAAGCATTATGGTTGAAAGCCATAATTTGCTGTCGGGAGAGCCTTTCCCTCTTTCCCTCTTTGTGCACTGTATACAAGCTCAGTGTGTGAATAAGCGCTTTTCCCAGCGTTTTGAGGCTTATTCAGCTCAGAATGGCTTAATACTGCACTATCTGACCAGGACAAGACAAACTAAGAACTCAGCCACACGGACTTGAAAGATATTAGTAAACAAGCGCCTCAACTGAAGTGTGTGAATAACAGCGTTTTGAGGCTTATTCAGCTCAGAATGGCTTAATACTGCACTATCTGACCAGGACAAGACAAACTAAGAACTCAGCCACACGGACTTGAAAGTTTCTTAATTTACAATATTAGTAAACAAGCATTATGGTTGAAAGCCATAATTTGCTGTCGGGAGAGCCTTTCCCTCTTTCCCTCTTTTTGCACTGTATACAAGCTCAGTGTGTGAATAAGCGCTTTTCCCAGCGTTTTGAGGCTTATTCAGCTCAGAATGGCTTAATACTGCACTATCTGACCAGGACAAGACAAACTAAGAACTCAGCCACACGGACTTGAAAGTTTCTTAATTTACAATATTAGTAAACAAGCATTATGGGTAATTTGCTGTCGGGAGAGCCTTTCCCTCTTTCCTCTTTTGTGCACTGTATACAAGCTCAGTGTGTGAATAAGCGCTTTTCCCAGCGTTTTGAGGCTTATTCAGCTCAGAATGGCTTAATACTGCACTATCTGACCAGGACAAGACAAACTAAGAACTCAGCCACACGGACTTGAAAGTTTCTTAATTTACAATATTAGTAAACAAGCATTATGGTTGAAAGCCATAATTTGCTGTCGGAGAGCCTTTCCCTCTTTCCCTCTTTTGTGCACTGTATACAAGCTCAGTGTGTGAATAAGCGCTTTTCCCAGCGTTTTGAGGCTTATTCAGCTCAGAATGGCTTAATACTGCACTATCTGACCAGGACAAGACAAACTAAGAACTCAGCCACACGGACTTGAAAGTTTCTTAATTTACAATATTAGTAAACAAGCATTATGGTTGAAAGCCATAATTTGCTGTCGGGAGAGCCTTTCCCTCTTTCCCTCTTTTGTGCACTGTATACAAGCTCAGTGTGTGAATAAGCGCTTTTCCCAGCGTTTTGAGGCTTATTCAGCTCAGAATGGCTTAATACTGCACTATCTGACCAGGACAAGACAAACTAAGAACTCAGCCACACGGACTTGAAAGTTTCTTAATTTACAATATTAGTAAACAAGCATTATGGTTGAAAGCCATAATTTGCTGTCGGGAGAGCCTTTCCCTCTTTCCCTCTTTTGTGCACTGTATACAAGCTCAGTGTGTGAATAAGCGCTTTTCCCAGCGTTTTGAGGCTTATTCAGCTCAGAATGGCTTAATACTGCACTATCTGACCAGGACAAGACAAACTAAGAACTCAGCCACACGGACTTGAAAGTTTCTTAATTTACAATATTAGTAAACAAGCATAATTTGCTGTCGGGAGAGCCTTTCCCTCTTTCCCTCTTTTGTGCACTGTATACAAGCTCAGTGTGTGAATAAGCGCTTTTCCCAGCGTTTTGAGGCTTATTCAGCTCAGAATGGCTTAATACTGCACTATCTGACCAGGACAAGACAAACTAAGAACTCAGCCACACGGACTTGAAAGTTTCTTAATTTACAATATTAGTAAACAAGCATTATGGTTGAAAGCCATAATTTGCTGTCGGGAGAGCCTTTCCCTCTTTCCCTCTTTTGTGCACTGTATACAAGCTCAGTGTGTGAATAAGCGCTTTTCCCAGCGTTTTGAGGCTTATTCAGCTCAGAATGGCTTAATACTGCACTATCTGACCAGGACAAGACAAACTAAGAACTCAGCCACACGGACTTGAAAGTTTCTTAATTTACAATATTAGTAAACAAGCATTATGGTAATTTGCTGTCGGGAGAGCCTTTCCCTCTTTCCCTCTTTTGTGCACTGTATACAAGCTCAGTGTGTGAATAAGCGCTTTTCCCAGCGTTTTGAGGCTTATTCAGCTCAGAATGGCTTAATACTGCACTATCTGACCAGGACAAGACAAACTAAGAACTCAGCCACACGGACTTGAAAGTTTCTTAATTTACAATATTAGTAAACAAGCATTATGGTTGAAAGCCATAATTTGCTGTCGGAGAGCCTTTCCCTCTTTCCCTCTTTTGTGCACTGTATACAAGCTCAGTGTGTGAATAAGCGCTTTTCCCAGCGTTTTGAGGCTTATTCAGCTCAGAATGGCTTAATACTGCACTATCTGACCAGGACAAGACAAACTAAGAACTCAGCCACACGGACTTGAAAGTTTCTTAATTTACAATATTAGTAAACAAGCATTATGGTTGAAAGCCATAATTTGCTGTCGGGAGAGCCTTTCCCTCTTTCCCTCTTTTGTGCACTGTATACAAGCTCAGTGTGTGAATAAGCGCTTTTCCCAGCGTTTTGAGGCTTATTCAGCTCAGAATGGCTTAATACTGCACTATCTGACCAGGACAAGACAAACTAAGAACTCAGCCACACGGACTTGAAAGTTTCTTAATTTACAATATTAGTAAACAAGCATTATGGTTGAAAGCCATAATTTGCTGTCGGGAGAGCCTTTCCCTCTTTCCCTCTTTTGTGCACTGTATACAAGCTCAGTGTGTGAATAAGCGCTTTTCCCAGCGTTTTGAGGCTTATTCAGCTCAGAATGGCTTAATACTGCACTATCTGACCAGGACAAGACAAACTAAGAACTCAGCCACACGGACTTGAAAGTTTCTTAATTTACAATATTAGTAAACAAGCATTATGGTAATTTGCTGTCGGAGAGCCTTTCCCTCTTTCCCTTTTGTGCACTGTATACAAGCTCAGTGTGTGAATAAGCGCTTTTCCCAGCGTTTTGAGGCTTATTCAGCTCAGAATGGCTTAATACTGCACTATCTGACCAGGACAAGACAAACTAAGAACTCAGCCACACGGACTTGAAAGTTTCTTAATTTACAATATTAGTAAACAAGCATTATGGTAATAATTTGCTGTCGGGAGAGCCTTTCCTCTTTCCCTCTTTTGTGCACTGTATACAAGCTCAGTGTGTGAATAAGCGCTTTTCCCAGCGTTTTGAGGCTTATTCAGCTCAGAATGGCTTAATACTGCACTATCTGACCAGGACAAGACAAACTAAGAACTCAGCCACACGGACTTGAAAGTTTCTTAATTTACAATATTAGTAAACAAGCATTATGGTTGAAAGCCATAATTTGCTGTCGGGAGAGCCTTTCCCTCTTTCCCTCTTTTGTGCACTGTATACAAGCTCAGTGTGTGAATAAGCGCTTTTCCCAGCGTTTTGAGGCTTATTCAGCTCAGAATGGCTTAATACTGCACTATCTGACCAGGACAAGACAAACTAAGAACTCAGCCACACGGACTTGAAAGTTTCTTAATTTACAATATTAGTAAACAAGCATTATGGTTGAAAGCCATAATTTGCTGTCGGGAGAGCCTTTCCCTCTTTCCCTCTTTTGTGCACTGTATACAAGCTCAGTGTGTGAATAAGCGCTTTTCCCAGCGTTTTGAGGCTTATTCAGCTCAGAATGGCTTAATACTGCACTATCTGACCAGGACAAGACAAACTAAGAACTCAGCCACACGGACTTGAAAGTTTCTTAATTTACAATATTAGTAAACAAGCATTATGGTTGAAAGCCATAATTTGCTGTCGGGAGAGCCTTTCCCTCTTTCCCTCTTTTGTGCACTGTATACAAGCTCAGTGTGTGAATAAGCGCTTTTCCCAGCGTTTTGAGGCTTATTCAGCTCAGAATGGCTTAATACTGCACTATCTGACCAGGACAAGACAAACTAAGAACTCAGCCACACGGACTTGAAAGTTTCTTAATTTACAATATTAGTAAACAAGCATTATGGTAATTTGCTGTCGGGAGAGCCTTTCCCTCTTTCCCTCTTTTGTGCACTGTATACAAGCTCAGTGTGTGAATAAGCGCTTTTCCCAGCGTTTTGAGGCTTATTCAGCTCAGAATGGCTTAATACTGCACTATCTGACCAGGACAAGACAAACTAAGAACTCAGCCACACGGACTTGAAAGTTTCTTAATTTACAATATTAGTAAACAAGCATTATGGTAATTTGCTGTCGGGAGAGCCTTTCCCTCTTTCCCTCTTTTGTGCACTGTATACAAGCTCAGTGTGTGAATAAGCGCTTTTCCCAGCGTTTTGAGGCTTATTCAGCTCAGAATGGCTTAATACTGCACTATCTGACCAGGACAAGACAAACTAAGAACTCAGCCACACGGACTTGAAAGTTTCTTAATTTACAATATTAGTAAACAAGCATTATGGTTGAAAGCCATAATTTGCTGTCGGGAGAGCCTTTCCCTCTTTCCTCTTTTGTGCACTGTATACAAGCTCAGTGTGTGAATAAGCGCTTTTCCCAGCGTTTTGAGGCTTATTCAGCTCAGAATGGCTTAATACTGCACTATCTGACCAGGACAAGACAAACTAAGAACTCAGCCACACGGACTTGAAAGTTTCTTAATTTACAATATTAGTAAACAAGCATTATGGTTGAAAGCCATAATTTGCTGTCGGGAGAGCCTTTCCCTCTTTCCCTCTTTTGTGCACTGTATACAAGCTCAGTGTGTGAATAAGCGCTTTTCCCAGCGTTTTGAGGCTTATTCAGCTCAGAATGGCTTAATACTGCACTATCTGACCAGGACAAGACAAACTAAGAACTCAGCCACACGGACTTGAAAGTTTCTTAATTTACAATATTAGTAAACAAGCATTATGGTAATTTGCTGTCGGGAGAGCCTTTCCCTCTTTCCCTCTTTTGTGCACTGTATACAAGCTCAGTGTGTGAATAAGCGCTTTTCCCAGCGTTTTGAGGCTTATTCAGCTCAGAATGGCTTAATACTGCACTATCTGACCAGGACAAGACAAACTAAGAACTCAGCCACACGGACTTGAAAGTTTCTTAATTTACAATATTAGTAAACAAGCATTATGGTAATTTGCTGTCGGAGAGCCTTTCCCTCTTTCCTCTTTTGTGCACTGTATACAAGCTCAGTGTGTGAATAAGCGCTTTTCCCAGCGTTTTGAGGCTTATTCAGCTCAGAATGGCTTAATACTGCACTATCTGACCAGGACAAGACAAACTAAGAACTCAGCCACACGGACTTGAAAGTTTCTTAATTTACAATATTAGTAAACAAGCATTATGGTAATTTGCTGTCGGAGAGCCTTTCCCTCTTTCCCTCTTTTGTGCACTGTATACAAGCTCAGTGTGTGAATAAGCGCTTTTCCCAGCGTTTTGAGGCTTATTCAGCTCAGAATGGCTTAATACTGCACTATCTGACCAGGACAAGACAAACTAAGAACTCAGCCACACGGACTTGAAAGTTTCTTAATTTACAATATTAGTAAACAAGCATTATGGTTGAAAGCCATAATTTGCTGTCGGGAGAGCCTTTCCCTCTTTCCCTCTTTTGTGCACTGTATACAAGCTCAGTGTGTGAATAAGCGCTTTTCCCAGCGTTTTGAGGCTTATTCAGCTCAGAATGGCTTAATACTGCACTATCTGACCAGGACAAGACAAACTAAGAACTCAGCCACACGGACTTGAAAGTTTCTTAATTTACAATATTAGTAAACAAGCATTATGGTAATTTGCTGTCGGAGAGCCTTTCCCTCTTTCCCTCTTTTGTGCACTGTATACAAGCTCAGTGTGTGAATAAGCGCTTTTCCCAGCGTTTTGAGGCTTATTCAGCTCAGAATGGCTTAATACTGCACTATCTGACCAGGACAAGACAAACTAAGAACTCAGCCACACGGACTTGAAAGTTTCTTAATTTACAATATTAGTAAACAAGCATTATGGTAATTTGCTGTCGGGAGAGCCTTTCCCTCTTTCCCTCTTTTGTGCACTGTATACAAGCTCAGTGTGTGAATAAGCGCTTTTCCCAGCGTTTTGAGGCTTATTCAGCTCAGAATGGCTTAATACTGCACTATCTGACCAGGACAAGACAAACTAAGAACTCAGCCACACGGACTTGAAAGTTTCTTAATTTACAATATTAGTAAACAAGCATTATGGTAATTTGCTGTCGGGAGAGCCTTTCCCTCTTTCCCTCTTTTGTGCACTGTATACAAGCTCAGTGTGTGAATAAGCGCTTTTCCCAGCGTTTTGAGGCTTATTCAGCTCAGAATGGCTTAATACTGCACTATCTGACCAGGACAAGACAAACTAAGAACTCAGCCACACGGACTTGAAAGTTTCTTAATTTACAATATTAGTAAACAAGCATTATGGTTGAAAGCCATAATTTGCTGTCGGGAGAGCCTTTCCCTCTTTCCCTCTTTTGTGCACTGTATACAAGCTCAGTGTGTGAATAAGCGCTTTTCCCAGCGTTTTGAGGCTTATTCAGCTCAGAATGGCTTAATACTGCACTATCTGACCAGGACAAGACAAACTAAGAACTCAGCCACACGGACTTGAAAGTTTCTTATTTACAATATTAGTAAACAAGCATTATGGTTGAAAGCCATAATTTGCTGTCGGGAGAGCCTTTCCCTCTTTCCCTCTTTTGTGCACTGTATACAAGCTCAGTGTGTGAATAAGCGCTTTTCCCAGCGTTTTGAGGCTTATTCAGCTCAGAATGGCTTAATACTGCACTATCTGACCAGGACAAGACAAACTAAGAACTCAGCCACACGGACTTGAAAGTTTCTTAATTTACAATATTAGTAAACAAGCATTATGGTTGAAAGCCATAATTTGCTGTCGGAGAGCCTTTCCCTCTTTCCCTCTTTTGTGCACTGTATACAAGCTCAGTGTGTGAATAAGCGCTTTTCCCAGCGTTTTGAGGCTTATTCAGCTCAGAATGGCTTAATACTGCACTATCTGACCAGGACAAGACAAACTAAGAACTCAGCCACACGGACTTGAAAGTTTCTTAATTTACAATATTAGTAAACAAGCATTATGGTAATTTGCTGTCGGGAGAGCCTTTCCCTCTTTCCCTTTGTGCACTGTATACAAGCTCAGTGTGTGAATAAGCGCTTTTCCCAGCGTTTTGAGGCTTATTCAGCTCAGAATGGCTTAATACTGCACTATCTGACCAGGACAAGACAAACTAAGAACTCAGCCACACGGACTTGAAAGTTTCTTAATTTACAATATTAGTAAACAAGCATTATGGTAATTTGCTGTCGGGAGAGCCTTTCCCTCTTTCCCTCTTTTGTGCACTGTATACAAGCTCAGTGTGTGAATAAGCGCTTTTCCCAGCGTTTTGAGGCTTATTCAGCTCAGAATGGCTTAATACTGCACTATCTGACCAGGACAAGACAAACTAAGAACTCAGCCACACGGACTTGAAAGTTTCTTAATTTACAATATTAGTAAACAAGCATTATGGTTGAAAGCCATAATTTGCTGTCGGAGAGCCTTTCCCTCTTTCCCTCTTTTGTGCACTGTATACAAGCTCAGTGTGTGAATAAGCGCTTTTCCCAGCGTTTTGAGGCTTATTCAGCTCAGAATGGCTTAATACTGCACTATCTGACCAGGACAAGACAAACTAAGAACTCAGCCACACGGACTTGAAAGTTTCTTAATTTACAATATTAGTAAACAAGCATTATGGTAATTTGCTGTCGGGAGAGCCTTTCCCTCTTTCCCTCTTTTGTGCACTGTATACAAGCTCAGTGTGTGAATAAGCGCTTTTCCCAGCGTTTTGAGGCTTATTCAGCTCAGAATGGCTTAATACTGCACTATCTGACCAGGACAAGACAAACTAAGAACTCAGCCACACGGACTTGAAAGTTTCTTAATTTACAATATTAGTAAACAAGCATTATGGTAATTTGCTGTCGGAGAGCCTTTCCCTCTTTCCCTCTTTTGTGCACTGTATACAATCTCAGTGTGTGAATAAGCGCTTTTCCCAGCGTTTTGAGGCTTATTCAGCTCAGAATGGCTTAATACTGCACTATCTGACCAGGACAAGACAAACTAAGAACTCAGCCACACGGACTTGAAAGTTTCTTAATTTACAATATTAGTAAACAAGCATTATGGTTGAAAGCCATAATTGCTGTCGGGAGAGCCTTTCCCTCTTTCCTCTTTTGTGCACTGTATACAAGCTCAGTGTGTGAATAAGCGCTTTTCCCAGCGTTTTGAGGCTTATTCAGCTCAGAATGGCTTAATACTGCACTATCTGACCAGGACAAGACAAACTAAGAACTCAGCCACACGGACTTGAAAGTTTCTTAATTTACAATATTAGTAAACAAGCATTATGGTAATTTGCTGTCGGAGAGCCTTTCCCTCTTTCCCTCTTTTGTGCACTGTATACAAGCTCAGTGTGTGAATAAGCGCTTTTCCCAGCGTTTTGAGGCTTATTCAGCTCAGAATGGCTTAATACTGCACTATCTGACCAGGACAAGACAAACTAAGAACTCAGCCACACGGACTTGAAAGTTTCTTAATTTACAATATTAGTAAACAAGCATTATGGTAATTTGCTGTCGGGAGAGCCTTTCCCTCTTTCCCTCTTTTGTGCACTGTATACAAGCTCAGTGTGTGAATAAGCGCTTTTCCCAGCGTTTTGAGGCTTATTCAGCTCAGAATGGCTTAATACTGCACTATCTGACCAGGACAAGACAAACTAAGAACTCAGCCACACGGACTTGAAAGTTTCTTAATTTACAATATTAGTAAACAAGCATTATGGTAATTTGCTGTCGGGAGAGCCTTTCCCTCTTTCCCTCTTTTGTGCACTGTATACAAGCTCAGTGTGTGAATAAGCGCTTTTCCCAGCGTTTTGAGGCTTATTCAGCTCAGAATGGCTTAATACTGCACTATCTGACCAGGACAAGACAAACTAAGAACTCAGCCACACGGACTTGAAAGTTTCTTAATTTACAATATTAGTAAACAAGCATTATGGTTGAAAGCCATAATTTGCTGTCGGAGAGCCTTTCCCTCTTTCCTCTTTTGTGCACTGTATACAAGCTCAGTGTGTGAATAAGCGCTTTTCCCAGCGTTTTGAGGCTTATTCAGCTCAGAATGGCTTAATACTGCACTATCTGACCAGGACAAGACAAACTAAGAACTCAGCCACACGGACTTGAAAGTTTCTTAATTTACAATATTAGTAAACAAGCATTATGGTTGAAAGCCATAATTTGCTGTCGGGAGAGCCTTTCCCTCTTTCCCTCTTTTGTGCACTGTATACAAGCTCAGTGTGTGAATAAGCGCTTTTCCCAGCGTTTTGAGGCTTATTCAGCTCAGAATGGCTTAATACTGCACTATCTGACCAGGACAAGACAAACTAAGAACTCAGCCACACGGACTTGAAAGTTTCTTAATTTACAATATTAGTAAACAAGCATTATGGTTGAAAGCCATAATTTGCTGTCGGGAGAGCCTTTCCCTCTTTCCCTCTTTTGTGCACTGTATACAAGCTCAGTGTGTGAATAAGCGCTTTTCCCAGCGTTTTGAGGCTTATTCAGCTCAGAATGGCTTAATACTGCACTATCTGACCAGGACAAGACAAACTAAGAACTCAGCCACACGGACTTGAAAGTTTCTTAATTTACAATATTAGTAAACAAGCATTATGGTAATTTGCTGTCGGGAGAGCCTTTCCCTCTTTCCCTCTTTTGTGCACTGTATACAAGCTCAGTGTGTGAATAAGCGCTTTTCCAGCGTTTTGAGGCTTATTCAGCTCAGAATGGCTTAATACTGCACTATCTGACCAGGACAAGACAAACTAAGAACTCAGCCACACGGACTTGAAAGTTTCTTAATTTACAATATTAGTAAACAAGCATTATGGTTGAAACCATAATTTGCTGTCGGAGAGCCTTTCTTTCCCTCTTTTGTGCACTGTATACAAGCTCAGTGTGTGAATAAGCGCTTTTCCCAGCGTTTTGAGGCTTATTCAGCTCAGAATGGCTTAATACTGCACTATCTGACCAGGACAAGACAAACTAAGAACTCAGCCACACGGACTTGAAAGTTTCTTAATTTACAATATTAGTAAACAAGCATTATGGTTGAATAATTTGCTGTCGGGAGAGCCTTTCCCTCTTTCCCTCTTTTGTGCACTGTATACAAGCTCAGTGTGTGAATAAGCGCTTTTCCCAGCGTTTTGAGGCTTATTCAGCTCAGAATGGCTTAATACTGCACTATCTGACCAGGACAAGACAAACTAAGAACTCAGCCACACGGACTTGAAAGTTTCTTAATTTACAATATTAGTAAACAAGCATTATGGTTGAAAGCCATAATTTGCTGTCGGGAGAGCCTTTCCCTCTTTCCCTCTTTTGTGCACTGTATACAAGCTCAGTGTGTGAATAAGCGCTTTTCCCAGCGTTTTGAGGCTTATTCAGCTCAGAATGGCTTAATACTGCACTATCTGACCAGGACAAGACAAACTAAGAACTCAGCCACACGGACTTGAAAGTTTCTTAATTTACAATATTAGTAAACAAGCATTATGGTTGAAAGCCATAATTTGCTGTCGGGAGAGCCTTTCCCTCTTTCCCTCTTTTGTGCACTGTATACAAGCTCAGTGTGTGAATAAGCGCTTTTCCCAGCGTTTTGAGGCTTATTCAGCTCAGAATGGCTTAATACTGCACTATCTGACCAGGACAAGACAAACTAAGAACTCAGCCACACGGACTTGAAAGTTTCTTAATTTACAATATTAGTAAACAAGCATTATGGTAATTTGCTGTCGGAGAGCCTTTCCCTCTTTCCCTCTTTTGTGCACTGTATACAAGCTCAGTGTGTGAATAAGCGCTTTTCCCAGCGTTTTGAGGCTTATTCAGCTCAGAATGGCTTAATACTGCACTATCTGACCAGGACAAGACAAACTAAGAACTCAGCCACACGGACTTGAAAGTTTCTTAATTTACAATATTAGTAAACAAGCATTATGGTAATTTGCTGTCGGGAGAGCCTTTCCCTCTTTCCCTCTTTTGTGCACTGTATACAAGCTCAGTGTGTGAATAAGCGCTTTTCCCAGCGTTTTGAGGCTTATTCAGCTCAGAATGGCTTAATACTGCACTATCTGACCAGGACAAGACAAACTAAGAACTCAGCCACACGGACTTGAAAGTTTCTTAATTTACAATATTAGTAAACAAGCATTATGGTTGAAAGCCATAATTTGCTGTCGGAGAGCCTTTCCCTCTTTCCCTCTTTTGTGCACTGTATACAAGCTCAGTGTGTGAATAAGCGCTTTTCCCAGCGTTTTGAGGCTTATTCAGCTCAGAATGGCTTAATACTGCACTATCTGACCAGGACAAGACAAACTAAGAACTCAGCCACACGGACTTGAAAGTTTCTTAATTTACAATATTAGTAAACAAGCATTATGGTTGAATAATTTGCTGTCGGGAGAGCCTTTCCCTCTTTCCCTCTTTTGTGCACTGTATACAAGCTCAGTGTGTGAATAAGCGCTTTTCCCAGCGTTTTGAGGCTTATTCAGCTCAGAATGGCTTAATACTGCACTATCTGACCAGGACAAGACAAACTAAGAACTCAGCCACACGGACTTGAAAGTTTCTTAATTTACAATATTAGTAAACAAGCATTATGGTTGAATAATTTGCGGGAGAGCCTTTCCCTCTTTCCCTCTTTTGTGCACTGTATACAAGCTCAGTGTGTGAATAAGCGCTTTTCCCAGCGTTTTGAGGCTTATTCAGCTCAGAATGGCTTAATACTGCACTATCTGACCAGGACAAGACAAACTAAGAACTCAGCCACACGGACTTGAAAGTTTCTTAATTTACAATATTAGTAAACAAGCATTATGGTAATTTGCTGTCGGGAGAGCCTTTCCCTCTTTCCCTCTTTTGTGCACTGTATACAAGCTCAGTGTGTGAATAAGCGCTTTTCCAGCGTTTTGAGGCTTATTCAGCTCAGAATGGCTTAATACTGCACTATCTGACCAGGACAAGACAAACTAAGAACTCAGCCACACGGACTTGAAAGTTTCTTAATTTACAATATTAGTAAACAAGCATTATGGTAATTTGCTGTCGGGAGAGCCTTTCCCTCTTTCCCTCTTTTGTGCACTGTATACAAGCTCAGTGTGTGAATAAGCGCTTTTCCCAGCGTTTTGAGGCTTATTCAGCTCAGAATGGCTTAATACTGCACTATCTGACCAGGACAAGACAAACTAAGAACTCAGCCACACGGACTTGAAAGTTTCTTAATTTACAATATTAGTAAACAAGCATTATGGTAATTTGCTGTCGGGAGAGCCTTTCCCTCTTTCCCTCTTTTGTGCACTGTATACAAGCTCAGTGTGTGAATAAGCGCTTTTCCCAGCGTTTTGAGGCTTATTCAGCTCAGAATGGCTTAATACTGCACTATCTGACCAGGACAAGACAAACTAAGAACTCAGCCACACGGACTTGAAAGTTTCTTAATTTACAATATTAGTAAACAAGCATTATGGTAATTTGCTGTCGGGAGAGCCTTTCCCTCTTTCCTCTTTTGTGCACTGTATACAAGCTCAGTGTGTGAATAAGCGCTTTTCCCAGCGTTTTGAGGCTTATTCAGCTCAGAATGGCTTAATACTGCACTATCTGACCAGGACAAGACAAACTAAGAACTCAGCCACACGGACTTGAAAGTTTCTTAATTTACAATATTAGTAAACAAGCATTATGGTAATTTGCTGTCGGGAGAGCCTTTCCCTCTTTTTTTTTGTGCACTGTATACAAGCTCAGTGTGTGAATAAGCGCTTTTCCCAGCGTTTTGAGGCTTATTCAGCTCAGAATGGCTTAATACTGCACTATCTGACCAGGACAAGACAAACTAAGAACTCAGCCACACGGACTTGAAAGTTTCTTATTTACAATATTAGTAAACAAGCATTATGGTAATAATTTGCTGTCGGGAGAGCCTTTCCCTCTTTCCCTCTTTTGTGCACTGTATACAAGCTCAGTGTGTGAATAAGCGCTTTTCCCAGCGTTTTGAGGCTTATTCAGCTCAGAATGGCTTAATACTGCACTATCTGACCAGGACAAGACAAACTAAGAACTCAGCCACACGGACTTGAAAGTTTCTTAATTTACAATATTAGTAAACAAGCATTATGGTTGAAAGCCATAATTTGCTGTCGGGAGAGCCTTTCCCTCTTTCCCTCTTTTGTGCACTGTATACAAGCTCAGTGTGTGAATAAGCGCTTTTCCCAGCGTTTTGAGGCTTATTCAGCTCAGAATGGCTTAATACTGCACTATCTGACCAGGACAAGACAAACTAAGAACTCAGCCACACGGACTTGAAAGTTTCTTAATTTACAATATTAGTAAACAAGCATTATGGTTGAAAGCCATAATTTGCTGTCGGGAGAGCCTTTCCCTCTTTCCCTCTTTTGTGCACTGTATACAAGCTCAGTGTGTGAATAAGCGCTTTTCCCAGCGTTTTGAGGCTTATTCAGCTCAGAATGGCTTAATACTGCACTATCTGACCAGGACAAGACAAACTAAGAACTCAGCCACACGGACTTGAAAGTTTCTTAATTTACAATATTAGTAAACAAGCATTATGGTTGAAAGCCATAATTTGCTGTCGGGAGAGCCTTTCCCTCTTTCCCTCTTTTGTGCACTGTATACAAGCTCAGTGTGTGAATAAGCGCTTTTCCCAGCGTTTTGAGGCTTATTCAGCTCAGAATGGCTTAATACTGCACTATCTGACCAGGACAAGACAAACTAAGAACTCAGCCACACGGACTTGAAAGTTTCTTAATTTACAATATTAGTAAACAAGCATTATGGTAATTTGCTGTCGGGAGAGCCTTTCCCTCTTTCCCTCTTTTGTGCACTGTATACAAGCTCAGTGTGTGAATAAGCGCTTTTCCCAGCGTTTTGAGGCTTATTCAGCTCAGAATGGCTTAATACTGCACTATCTGACCAGGACAAGACAAACTAAGAACTCAGCCACACGGACTTGAAAGTTTCTTAATTTACAATATTAGTAAACAAGCATTATGGTAATTTGCTGTCGGGAGAGCCTTTCCCTCTTTCCCTCTTTTGTGCACTGTATACAAGCTCAGTGTGTGAATAAGCGCTTTTCCCAGCGTTTTGAGGCTTATTCAGCTCAGAATGGCTTAATACTGCACTATCTGACCAGGACAAGACAAACTAAGAACTCAGCCACACGGACTTGAAAGTTTCTTATTTACAATATTAGTAAACAAGCATTATGGTTGAAAGCCATAATTTGCTGTCGGGAGAGCCTTTCCCTCTTTCCCTCTTTTGTGCACTGTATACAATCTCAGTGTGTGAATAAGCGCTTTTCCCAGCGTTTTGAGGCTTATTCAGCTCAGAATGGCTTAATACTGCACTATCTGACCAGGACAAGACAAACTAAGAACTCAGCCACACGGACTTGAAAGTTTCTTAATTTACAATATTAGTAAACAAGCATTATGGTTGAAAGCCATAATTTGCTGTCGGAGAGCCTTTCCCTCTTTCCCTCTTTTGTGCACTGTATACAAGCTCAGTGTGTGAATAAGCGCTTTTCCCAGCGTTTTGAGGCTTATTCAGCTCAGAATGGCTTAATACTGCACTATCTGACCAGGACAAGACAAACTAAGAACTCAGCCACACGGACTTGAAAGTTTCTTAATTTACAATATTAGTAAACAAGCATTATGGTTGAAAGCCATAATTTGCTGTCGGGAGAGCCTTTCCCTCTTTCCCTCTTTTGTGCACTGTATACAAGCTCAGTGTGTGAATAAGCGCTTTTCCCAGCGTTTTGAGGCTTATTCAGCTCAGAATGGCTTAATACTGCACTATCTGACCAGGACAAGACAAACTAAGAACTCAGCCACACGGACTTGAAAGTTTCTTATTTACAATATTAGTAAACAAGCATTATGGTAATTTGCTGTCGGGAGAGCCTTTCCCTCTTTCCCTCTTTTGTGCACTGTATACAAGCTCAGTGTGTGAATAAGCGCTTTTCCCAGCGTTTTGAGGCTTATTCAGCTCAGAATGGCTTAATACTGCACTATCTGACCAGGACAAGACAAACTAAGAACTCAGCCACACGGACTTGAAAGTTTCTTAATTTACAATATTAGTAAACAAGCATTATGGTTGAAAGCCATAATTTGCTGTCGGGAGAGCCTTTCCCTCTTTCCCTCTTTTGTGCACTGTATACAAGCTCAGTGTGTGAATAAGCGCTTTTCCCAGCGTTTTGAGGCTTATTCAGCTCAGAATGGCTTAATACTGCACTATCTGACCAGGACAAGACAAACTAAGAACTCAGCCACACGGACTTGAAAGTTTCTTAATTTACAATATTAGTAAACAAGCATTATGGTAATTTGCTGTCGGGAGAGCCTTTCCCTCTTTCCCTCTTTTGTGCACTGTATACAAGCTCAGTGTGTGAATAAGCGCTTTTCCCAGCGTTTTGAGGCTTATTCAGCTCAGAATGGCTTAATACTGCACTATCTGACCAGGACAAGACAAACTAAGAACTCAGCCACACGGACTTGAAAGTTTCTTAATTTACAATATTAGTAAACAAGCATTATGGTAATTTGCTGTCGGGAGAGCCTTTCCCTCTTTCCTCTTTTGTGCACTGTATACAAGCTCAGTGTGTGAATAAGCGCTTTTCCCAGCGTTTTGAGGCTTATTCAGCTCAGAATGGCTTAATACTGCACTATCTGACCAGGACAAGACAAACTAAGAACTCAGCCACACGGACTTGAAAGTTTCTTAATTTACAATATTAGTAAACAAGCATTATGGTAATTTGCTGTCGGGAGAGCCTTTCCCTCTTTCCCTCTTTTGTGCACTGTATACAAGCTCAGTGTGTGAATAAGCGCTTTTCCCAGCGTTTTGAGGCTTATTCAGCTCAGAATGGCTTAATACTGCACTATCTGACCAGGACAAGAAACTAAGAACTCAGCCACACGGACTTGAAAGTTTCTTAATTTACAATATTAGTAAACAAGCATTATGGTTGAAAGCCATAATTTGCTGTCGGGAGAGCCTTTCCCTCTTTCCCTCTTTGTGCACTGTATACAAGCTCAGTGTGTGAATAAGCGCTTTTCAGCGTTTTGAGGCTTATTCAGCTCAGAATGGCTTAATACTGCACTATCTGACCAGGACAAGACAAACTAAGAACTCAGCCACACGGACTGAAAGTTTCTTAATTTACAATATTAGTAAACAAGCATTATGGTTGAAAGCCATAATTTGCTGTCGGGAGAGCCTTTCCTCTTTCCTCTTTGTGCACTGTATACAATCAGTGTGTGAATAAGCGCTTTTCCCAGCGTTTTGAGGCTTATTCAGCTCAGAATGGCTTAATACTGCACTATCTGACCAGGACAAGACAAACTAAGAACTCAGCCACACGGACTTGAAAGTTTCTTAATTTACAATATTAGTAAACAAGCATTATGGTTGAAAGCCATAATTTGCTGTCGGGAGAGCCTTTCCCTCTTTCCCTCTTTTGTGCACTGTATACAAGCTCAGTGTGTGAATAAGCGCTTTTCCCAGCGTTTTGAGGCTTATTCAGCTCAGAATGGCTTAATACTGCACTATCTGACCAGGACAAGACAAACTAAGAACTCAGCCACACGGACTTGAAAGTTTCTTAATTTACAATATTAGTAAACAAGCATTATGGTTGAAATATTTGCTGTCGGGAGAGCCTTTCCCTCTTTCCCTCTTTTGTGCACTGTATACAAGCTCAGTGTGTGAATAAGCGCTTTTCCAGCGTTTTGAGGCTTATTCAGCTCAGAATGGCTTAATACTGCACTATCTGACCAGGACAAGACAAACTAAGAACTCAGCCACACGGACTTGAAAGTTTCTTAATTTACAATATTAGTAAACAAGCATTATGGTTGAAAGCCATAATTTGCTGTCGGAGAGCCTTTCCCTCTTTCCCTCTTTTGTGCACTGTATACAATCTCAGTGTGTGAATAAGCGCTTTTCCCAGCGTTTTGAGGCTTATTCAGCTCAGAATGGCTTAATACTGCACTATCTGACCAGGACAAGACAAACTAAGAACTCAGCCACACGGACTTGAAAGTTTCTTAATTTACAATATTAGTAAACAAGCATTATGGTTGAAAGCCATAATTTGCTGTCGGGAGAGCCTTTCCCTCTTTCCCTCTTTTGGCACTGTATACAAGCTCAGTGTGTGAATAAGCGCTTTTCCCAGCGTTTTGAGGCTTATTCAGCTCAGAATGGCTTAATACTGCACTATCTGACCAGGACAAGACAAACTAAGAACTCAGCCACACGGACTTGAAAGTTTCTTATTTACAATATTAGTAAACAAGCATTATGGTATAATTTGCTGTCGGGAGAGCCTTTCCTTTCCCTCTTTGTGCACTGTATACAAGCTCAGTGTGTGAATAAGCGCTTTTCCAGCGTTTTGAGGCTTATTCAGCTCAGAATGGCTTAATACTGCACTATCTGACCAGGACAAGACAAACTAAGAACTCAGCCACACGGACTTGAAAGTTTCTTAATTTACAATATTAGTAAACAAGCATTATGGTTGAAAGCCATAATTTGCTGTCGGGAGAGCCTTTCCTCTTTCCCTCTTTTGTGCACTGTATACAAGCTCAGTGTGTGAATAAGCGCTTTTCCAGCGTTTTGAGGCTTATTCAGCTCAGAATGGCTTAATACTGCACTATCTGACCAGGACAAGACAAACTAAGAACTCAGCCACACGGACTTGAAAGTTTCTTATTTTACAATATTAGTAAACAAGCATTATGGTTGAAAGCCATAATTTCTGTCGGGAGAGCCTTTCCCTTTCCTCTTTTGTGCACTGTATACAAATGTGTGAATAAGCGCTTTTCCCAGCGTTTTGAGGCTTATTCAGCTCAGAATGGCTTAATACTGCACTATCTGACCAGGACAAGACAAACTAAGAACTCAGCCACACGGACTTGAAAGTTTCTTAATTTACAATATTAGTAAACAAGCATTATGGTAATTTGCTGTCGGGAGAGCCTTTCCCTCTTCCTCTTTTGTGCACTGTATACAAGCTCAGTGTGTGAATAA
Organism: Lates calcarifer; assembly: GCF_001640805.2. Taxonomy (NCBI): domain Eukaryota; kingdom Metazoa; phylum Chordata; class Actinopteri; family Centropomidae; genus Lates; species Lates calcarifer. Next base: position 25,686 of record NW_026116508.1, read on the forward strand.
GCGCTTTTCCCAGCGTTTTGAGGCTTATTCAGCTCAGAATGGCTTAATACTGCACTATCTGACCAGGACAAGACAAACTAAGAACTCAGCCACACGGACTTGAAAGTTTCTTAATTTACAATATTAGTAAACAAGCATTATGGTTGAAAGCCATAATTTGCTGTCGGGAGAGCCTTTCCCTTTCCCTCTTTTGTGCACTGTATACAAGCTCAGTGTGTGAATAAGCGCTTTTCCCAGCGTTTTGAGGCTTATTCAGCTCAGAATGGCTTAATACTGCACTATCTGACCAGGACAAGACAAACTAAGAACTCAGCCACACGGACTTGAAAGTTTCTTAATTTACAATATTAGTAAACAAGCATTATGGTAATTTGCTGTCGGGAGAGCCTTTTCCCTCTTTTGTGCACTGTATACAAGCTCAGTGTGTGAATAAGCGCTTTTCCAGCGTTTTGAGCTTATTCAGCTCAGAATGGCTTAATACTGCACTATCTGACCAGGACAAGACAAACTAAGAACTCAGCCACACGGACTTGAAAGTTTCTTAATTTACAATATTAGTAAACAAGCATTATGGTAATTTGCTGTCGGGAGAGCCTTTCCCTCTTTCCCTCTTTTGTGCACTGTATACAAGCTCAGTGTGTGAATAAGCGCTTTTCCCAGCGTTTTGAGGCTTATTCAGCTCAGAATGGCTTAATGCACTATCTGACCAGGACAACAAACTAAGAACTCAGCCACGGACTTGAAAGTTTCTTAATTTACAATATTAGTAAACAAGCATTATGGTTGAAAGCCATAATTTGCTGTCGGGAGAGCCTTTCCCTCTTTCCTCTTTTGTGCACTGTATACAAGCTCAGTGTGTGAATAAGCGCTTTTCCCAGCGTTTTGAGGCTTATTCAGCTCAGAATGGCTTAATACTGCACTATCTGACCAGGACAAGACAAACTAAGAACTCAGCCACACGGACTGAAAGTTTCTTAATTTACAATATTAGTAAACAAGCATTATGGTTGAAAGCCATAATTTGCTGTCGGGAGAGCCTTTCCCTCTTTCCCTCTTTTGTGCACTGTATACAAGCTCAGTGTGTGAATAAGCGCTTTTCCAGCGTTTTGAGGCTTATTCAGCTCAGAATGGCTTAATACTGCACTATCTGACCAGGACAAGACAAACTAAGAACTCAGCCACACGGACTTGAAAGTTTCTTAATTTACAATATTAGTAAACAAGCATTATTGAAAGCCATAATTTGCTGTCGGGAGCCTTTCCCTCTTTCCCTCTTTTGTGCACTGTATACAAGCTCAGTGTGTGAATAAGCGCTTTTCCCAGCGTTTTGAGGCTTATTCAGCTCAGAATGGCTTAATACTGCACTATCTGACCAGGACAAGACAAACTAAGAACTCAGCCACACGGACTTGAAAGTTTCTTATTTACAATATTAGTAAACAAGCATTATGGTTGAAAGCCATAATTTGCTGTCGGGAGAGCCTTTCCCTCTTTCCCTCTTTTGTGCACTGTATACAAGCTCAGTGTGTGAATAAGCGCTTTTCCCAGCGTTTTGAGGCTTATTCAGCTCAGAATGGCTTAATACTGCACTATCTGACCAGGACAAGACAAACTAAGAACTCAGCCACGGACTTGAAAGTTCTTAATTTACAATATTAGTAAACAAGCATTATGGTTGAAAGCCTAATTTGCTGTC
>NW_026116509.1:0-14243 GCF_001640805.2 Lates calcarifer
TGCGAGCAGCGTTGAACGGGCCTCGCACCCGCGCCCGTCGGGGGAGCGGCGACCGCGGGACCCGGCAACCGCGGGTCAACGCAGGTCGCAGGGCACACGCTGGCGTAACAGTTCACACTTCCGAGATGTAAAAATTTAAATAAAAGCTTTTATGCTAATTATTTTCTGTGATAATATTTTTTCAGAGCTCATCATCTGTGACAGCTCTTGGCTCTCCTGACTGTAACCTCTCTGTGGCAGCTTCTCACAGACTCAATCAATCCTCTTCCCCTCCCCCCTCAAACACAAAACAAACACAAACACACACACACACAGATACCCTCCCAAAAGGAGATAAAACTCAGTTTTAACTTGAGTTTACAAGCTTTGAGCTTTGAGCAAAAGCATTTTTTTTGCAAGTTCTGTTATTGGGTGCATATATAAATCATTTATGCTTAAACAAGGGTTATAATGAAGTTATTTGAACAGTGAATATCTCATCTGCCTAAAGTCAGGGCGAAGCCACTAACCAGCTGTAGGGATGGGTATCATTAGGATTTTATCTTTATCCATACAGACCCTATCAGTCCAGCTCAGACTGTTACTGGTTTAAGAGAGTGAAGTTTATAGCAATTTGCAAAATTTGGAGATTAGTGACAAACTAACCAGTTAGACTACATACAGACAAGCTTTCATTTTAGCTGTTAGTAACAGTTTGCCATGAGCTTAACCAGCGTGCTGTGCTTCGTGTTAAACATGTCATGAGACTGTGGACAACGTTTGAGCCAGCTTTGACATCTGCAGATATGAGTTTCTGAAGAGGGCCTGCTGAGGTTAGATGTGCTGAATAATATCCATTTTCATATCAGAAAAAACACTGCATTAAACATTGTCTTAGCTCACTGAGCTGAGGTCAACAGGTAATATAACCAACCTGTGAGGTGGCTCACCCCGTAAGATAAACACATAAATGATCCCTGATAGAACCGATAATTAAAGGCACATCAGTGACAGGGAATGCTATTAAAACTAAACTATAAACTGGTGACATTAACTGCAAAAGAAGATTTTTATTGATACATTTCAGGTAGAATTTAGTTTTCAATAAGGAAAATGCTGTAAGAAACCTGAATTTGTTGCAACAAATTTAAAATAAAAGCTTTTATGCTAATTATTTTCTGTGATAATATTTTTCAGAGCTCATCATCTGTGACAGCTCTTGGCTCTCCTGACTGTAACCTCCCTGTGGCAGCTTCTCACAGACTCAATCAACTCCTCTTCCCCTCCCCCCTCAAACACACACACACAGACACACACACACAGAGACCCCCTTCCAAAAACCCATCAAAGAGTAATACAATGGCTCCATCTGTAGGATAAAGTAGAGAGTCGCAACAGGAAGTTACCCCAAAATCTGAGGTTTCAAACAGGAAGTTGGGTTTCCGAACTTTGACGGGCCAGAACCGGCACACGCTTCGACCCAAACTCACAATTTTCGGAGGACTTCTTCCAAAAATTGTCAAGGAGGGGCTGACAACATTTTGAAGTGAATCTGGTCACCCGTCTAGAAACTGGACATCACACTATAAAATATGTCATTTCCTGCTATAAATAGGTGGCGCTACAACAATTGTATGAATATTGACATATGGATGTGTGCAGATAGGTACCATTAACAATCCTGTAAAGTTTGATGCAGTTTGGACAAAGTATGGCCGAAATATAGCAAAAAATAAAGCAACTTCCTGTTTCGTGGCGAGTAATCGAACTTTGAGGGGCCATAACTTCCACGCCCTTCAAAAAAACTCAAAATCTGCCGCAATTTAACATCGTCTATGTCTTAAGAACATACTATTAAGTTTTGAAGTCAATGGATAATGCGTCTAGGACTAGTTCGCGTTCAAGCGACCCCTGGAAATGGCCAAAAACACACAATTTTTTCACCTTCCGGTCAAAATAAAAATACTTTCTGTTGGGTTTAGAATATGGCTCCAAGAGACTTTTTGGTGCGTCATGGGATGTTACATATGTGTGCAGATTTTCAGATTTTTAGGCGCAACGGGCTTGAGGGGCTGTTCCGTTTAAAAATGTAGGTGGCGCTACCGAGGGCATTTTACCACGCCCATGCTCAAGACCCCTAAATTATTAAATTTTTCGCCGTGCCTGACGCGTCTGCAAATTTTGGTAAGTTTTCACGCATGTTAAGGCCCTCAAAAAGCCGATCTAAGAGGCGGAAAAAGAAGAAAAAAAATAATAATAATAATAATTAAAGCTGCGAGCAGCGTTGAACGGGCCCTCGCACCCGGCGCCCGTCGGGGGAGCGGCGACCGCGGACCCGGCAACCGCGGGGTCAACGCAGGTCGCAGGGCACACGCTGGCGTAACAGTTCACTTCCCAGATGTAAAAATTTAAAATAAAAGCTTTTATGCTAATTATTTTCTGTGATAATATTTTTCAGAGCTCATCATCTGTGACAGCTCTTGGCTCTCCTGACTGTAACCTCCTGTGGCAGCTTCTCACAGACTCAATCAACTCCTCTTCCCCTCCCCCCTCAGACACACACAGACACACACACACCAGAGACCCCCCTCCAAAAACCCATCAAAGAGTAATACAATGGCTCCATCTGATAGGATAAAGTAGAGAGTCGCAACAGGAAGTTACCCCAAAATCTGAGTTTCAAACAGGAAGTTGGGTTTCCGAACTTTGACGGGCCAGAACCGGCACACGCTTCGACCAAAACTCACAATTTTCGGAGCCAGTCTTCCAAAAATCCTTAAGTCTGTCCTGACAACATTTGAAGTGAATCTGGTCACCCGTCTAGAAACTGGACATCACACCTATAAAATATGTCATTTCCTGCTATAAATAGGTGGGTGCTACAACAATTGTATGAATATTGACATATGGATGTGTGCAGATAGGTACCATTAACAATCCTGTAAAGTTTGATGCAGTTTGGACAAAGTATGGCCGAAATATAGCAAAATAAAGCAACTTCCTGTTTTGTGGCGAGTGATCGAACTTTGCAGGGGCCATAACTTCCACGCCCTTCAATGAAAAGTCCGAAACTTTTGCAATTTAACTTCGTCTATGTCTTAAGAACAAATTATCAAATTTTGAAGTCAATCGGATAATGCGTCTAGGACTAGTTCGCGTTCAAGCGACCCCTGGAAATGGCCAAAAACACACAATTTTTTCACCTTCCGGTCAAAATAAAAATACTTTCTGTTGGTTTAGAATATGGCTCCAAGAGACTTTTTGGTGCGTCATGGGATGTTACATATGTGTGCAGATTTCAGATTTTTAGGCGCAACGGGCTTGAGGGGCTGTTCGTTAAAAATGTAGGTGGCGCTACCGAGGCCATTTTGCCACACCCATGCTCAAGACCCCTAAATTCTTAAATTTTTCGCCGTGCCTGACGCGTCTGCAAATTTTCAGGAGTTTTGACGCATTTTAAGGCCCTCAAAAAGGCGATCAAAGAGGCGGAAAAAGAAGAAAAAAAATAATAATAATAATAATAATAATAAACAACGAAACAAGAAGAACCGCATAAACCGAAACGAAAACAAGAGGGTCCTTGCAACTCGTTGCATGGCCCCGTTGGGCCCACGCAACTCGTTGCTCGGGCCCTAATAATTAAAGCTGCGAGCAGCGGTTGAACGGGCCCTCGCACCCGGCGCCCGTCGGGGAGCGGCGACCGCGGGACTCCGGCAACCGCGGGTCAACGCAGGTCGCAGGCACACGCTGGCGTAACAGTTCACACTTCCGAGATGTAAAAATTTTAAATAAAAGCTTTTACGCTAATTATTTCTGTGATAATATTTTTCAGAGCTCATCATCTGTGACAGCTCTTGGCTCTCCTGACTGTAACCTCTCTGTGGCAGCTTCTCACAGACTCAATCAACTCCTCTTCCCCTCCCCCCTCAAACACACAAACACAACACACACACACACACACACACAAACACAGAGAAATACCCCCTCCCAAAAGGAGATAAAACTCAGTTTTAACTTGAGTTTACAAGCTTTGAGCTTTGAGCAAAAGCATTTTTTTTCAAGTTCTGTTATTGGGTGCATATATAAATCATTTATGCTTAAACAAGGGCTTATAATGAAGTTATTTGAACAGTGAATATCTCATCTGCCTAAAGTCAGGGCGAAGCCACTAACCAGCTGTAGGGATGGGTATCATTAGGATTTTATCTTTATCCATACAGACCCCTATCAGTCCAGCTCAGACTGTTACTGGTTTAAGAGAGTGAAGTTTATAGCAATTTGCAAAATTTGGAGATTAGTGACAAACTAACCAGTTAGACTACATACAGACAAGCTTTCATTTTAGCTGTTAGTAACAGTTTGCCATGAGCTTAACCAGCGTGCTGTGCTTCGTGTTAAACATGTCATGAGACTGTGGACAACGCTGAAAATATTACTTTACTAACTACTGGCTGAACAGGCGCTTTGACAAAGAAAAGGTAAAGGCCAGCAGCTTTTACTTTTCAATGCACTTGTCGTCAACTTGAGTGGCTTATATTCAGCTGGTTCACCTCGACGCCGGTGGATGTAGACAGTGCACTTTTCCTGTCGCCGTACACTGAGTAACACGAAAAAATCAGCTGACCCCTTGTGAAATTTCCTAACTGATCAAAACCAAACTGTAAAGACAGCATCAATCCACGCTCAGCTTTGGTCAAGGGGAGACATATGGTAAGATTACATGAATTCAAAATAACCTACAATTCCTTCAAATTAATTTGAAGCCAGTTTAATTTTTTGAGCCAGCTTTGACATCTGCAGATATGAGTTTCTGAAGAGGGGCCTGCTGAGGTTAGATGTGCTGAATAATATCCATTTTCATATCAGAAAAAACACTGCATTAAACATTGTCTTAGCTCACTGAGCTGAGGTCAACAGGTAATATAACCAACCTGTGAGGTGGCTCACCCCCGTAAGATAAACACATAAATGATCCCTGATAGAACCGATAATTAAAGGCACATCAGTGACAGGGAATGCTATTAAAACTAAACTATAAACTGGTGACATTAACTGCAAAAGAAGATTTTTATTGATACATTTCAGGTAGAATTTAGTTTTCAATAAGGAAAATGCTGTAAGAAACCTGAATTTGTTGCAACAAATTTAAAATAAAAGCTTTTATGCTAATTATTTTCTGTGATAATATTTTTCAGAGCTCATCATCTGTGACAGCTCATGGCTCTCTTGACTGTAACCTCCCTGTGGCAGCTTCTCACAGACTCAATCAACTCCTCTTCCCCTCCCCCCCTCAAACACACACACACAGACACACACACACACAGAGACCCCCTTCCAAAAACCCATCAAAGAGTAATACAATGGCTCCATCTGTAGGATAAAGTAGAGAGTCGCAACAGGAAGTTACCCCAAAATCTGAGGTTTCAAACAGGAAGTTGGGTTTCCGAACTTTGACGGGCCAGAACCGGCACACGCTTCGACCCAAACTCACAATTTTCGGAGGCACTTCTTCCAAAAAATTGTCAAGGAGGGGCTGACAACATTTGAAGTGAATCTGGTCACCCGTCTAGAAACTGGACATCACACTATAAAATATGTCATTTCCTGCTATAAATAGGTGGCGCTACAACAATTGTATGAATATTGACATATGGATGTGTGCAGATAGGTACCATTAACAATCCTGTAAAGTTTGATGCAGTTTGGACAAAGTATGGCCGAAATATAGCAAAAATAAAGCAACTTCCTGTTTCGTGGCGAGTAATCGAACTTTGAGGGGCCATAACTTCCACGCCCTTCAACAAAAACTCAAAATCTGCCGCAATTTAACATCGTCTATGTCTTAAGAACATACTATTAAGTTTTGAAGTCAATCGGATAATGCGTCTAGGACTAGTTCGCGTTCAAGCGACCCCTGGAAATGGCCAAAAACACACAATTTTTTCACCTTCCGGTCAAAATAAAAATACTTTCTGTTGGGTTTAGAATATGGCTCCAAGAGACTTTTTGGTGCGTCATGGGATGTTACATATGTGTGCAGATTTTCAGATTTTTAGGCGCAACGGGCTTGAGGGGCTGTTCCGTTTAAAAATGTAGGTGGCGCTACCGAGGGCATTTTACCACGCCCATGCTCAAGACCCCTAAATTATTAAATTTTTCGCCGTGCCTGACGCGTCTGCAAATTTTGGTAAGTTTTCACGCATGTTAAGGCCCTCAAAAAGCCGATCTAAGAGGCGGAAAAAGAAGAAAAAAATAATAATAATAATAATAATAAATAATAATAATAATAAACAGACCGAAAACAAGAGGTCCTTGCAACTCGTTGCATGGCCCGTTGCACGCAACTCGTTGCCGGCCCTAATAATAATAACGAACGAAAACAAGGTCCTTGCACTCGTGCAGCCCCGTCCCCCCCTGCTCGGCCTAATTAAAGCTGCGAGCAGCGTGAACGGGCCCTCGCACCCGCCCGTCGGGGGAGCGGCGACCGCGGGACCCCGGCAACCGCGGGGTCAACGCAGGTCGCAGGGCACACGCTGGCGTAACAGTTCACACTTCCGAGATGTAAAAATTTTAAATAAAAGCTTTTACGCTAATTATTTTCTGTGATAATATTTTTCAGAGCTCATCATCTGTGACAGCTCTTGGCTCTCTGACTGTAACCTCCCTGTGGCAGCTTCTCACAGACTCAATCAACTCCTCTTCCCCTCCCCCCTCAAACACAAACACAAACACACACACACACACACACACACACACACACAGATACCCCCTCCCAAAAGGAGATAAAACTCAGTTTTAACTTGAGTTTAAAAGCTTTGAGCTTTGAGCAAAAGCATTTTTTTAAGTTCTGTTATTGGGTGCATATATAAATCATTTATGCTTAAACAAGGCTTATAATGAAGTTATTTGAACAGTGAATATCTCATCTGCCTAAAGTCAGGGCGAAGCCACTAACCAGCTGTAGGGATGGGTATCATTAGGATTTTATCTTTATCCATACAGACCCCTATCAGTCCAGCTCAGACTGTTACTGGTTTAAGAGAGTGAAGTTTATAGCAATTTGCAAAATTTGGAGATTAGTGACAAACTAACCAGTTAGACTACATACAGACAAGCTTTCATTTTAGCTGTTAGTAACAGTTTGCCATGAGCTTAACCAGCGTGCTGTGCTTCCTGTTAAACATGTTATGAGACTGTGGACAAGGCTGAAAATATTACTTTACTAACTACTTGCCGAACAGGCGCTTTGACAAAGAAAAGGTAAAGGCCAGCAGCTTTTACTTTTCAATGCACTTGTCGTCAACTTGAGTGGCTTATATTCAGCTGGTTCACCTCGACGCCCGTGGACCTAGTGCACTTTTCCTGTCGCCGTACACTGAGTAACACGAAAAAATCAGCTGACCCCGTGTGAAATTTCCTAACTGATCAAAACCAAACTGTAAAGACAGCATCAATCCACGCTCAGCTTTGGTCAAGGGAGACATATGGGAGAAGATGAGTAGAGAGATGGAAAGAAACAGAAAGGGTGATGGAGAAAGATTACATGAATTCAAAATAACCTACAATTCCTTAAAATTAATTTGAAGCCAGTTTAATTTTTTGAGCCAGCTTTGACATCTGCAGATATGAGTTTCTGAAGAGGGCCTGCTGAGGTTAGATGTGCTGAATAATATCCATTTTCATATCAGAAAAAACACTGCATTAAACATTGTCTTAGCTCACTGAGCTGAGGTCAACAGGTAATATAACCAACCTGTGAGGTGGCTCACCCCCGTAAGATAAACACATAAATGATCCCTGATAGAACCGATAATTAAAGGCACATCAGTGACAGGGAATGCTATTAAAACTAAACTATAAACTGGTGACATTAACTGCAAAAGAAGATTTTTATTGATACATTTCAGGTAGAATTTAGTTTTCAATAAGGAAAATGCTGTAAGAAACCTGAATTTGTTGCAACAAATTTAAAATAAAAGCTTTTATGCTAATTATTTTCTGTGATAATATTTTTCAGAACTCATCATCTGTGACAGCTCATGGCTCTCTTGACTGTAACCTCCCTGTGGCAGCTTCTCACAGACTCAATCAACTCCTCTTCCCCTCCCCCCTCAAACACACACACACAGACACACACACACAGAGACCCCTTCCAAAAACCCATCAAAGAGTAATACAATGGCTCCATCTGTAGGATAAAGTAGAGAGTCGCAACAGGAAGTTACCCCAAAATCTGAGGTTTCAAACAGGAAGTTGGGTTTCCGAACTTTGACGGGCCAGAACCGGCACACGCTTCGACCCAAACTCACAATTTTCGGAGCCAGTCTTCCAAAAATTGTCAAGGAGGGGCTGACAACATTTGAAGTGAATCTGGTCACCCGTCTAGAAACTGGACATCACACTATAAAATATGTCATTTCCTGCTATAAATAGGTGGCGCTACAACAATTGTATGAATATTGACATATGGATGTGTGCAGATAGGTACCATTAACAATCCTGTAAAGTTTGATGCAGTTTGGACAAAGTATGGCCGAAATATAGCAAAAATAAAGCAACTTCCTGTTTCGTGGCGAGTAATCGAACTTTGAGGGGCCATAACTTCCACGCCCTTCAACAAAAACTCAAAATCTGCCGCAATTTAACATCGTCTATGTCTTAAGAACATACTATTAAGTTTTGAAGTCAATGGGATAATGCGTCTAGGACTAGTTCGCGTTCAAGCGACCCCTGGAAATGGCCAAAAACACACAATTTTTTCACCTTCCGGTCAAAATAAAAATACTTTCTGTTGGGTTTAGAATATGGCTCCAAGAGACTTTTTGGTGCGTCATGGGATGTTACATATGTGTGCAGATTTTCAGATTTTTAGGCGCAACGGGCTTGAGGGGCTGTTCCGTTTAAAAATGTAGGTGGCGCTACCGAGGGCATTTTACCACGCCCATGCTCAAGACCCCTAAATTATTAAATTTTTCGCCGTGCCTGACGCGTCTGCAAATTTTGGTAAGTTTTCACGCATGTTAAGGCCCTCAAAAAGCCGATCTAAGAGGCGGAAAAAGAAGAAAAAAAATAATAATAATAATAATAATAATAATAATAAAGCTGCGAGCAGCGTTGAACGGGCCCTCGCACCCGGCGCCCGTCGGGGGAGCGGCGACCCGCGGGACCCCGGCAACCGCGGGGTCAACGCAGGTCGCAGGGCACACGCTGGCGTAACAGTTCACACTTCCCGAGATGTAAAAATTTAAAATAAAAGCTTTTATGCTAATTATTTTCTGTGATAATATTTTTCAGAGCTCATCATCTGTGACAGCTCTTGGCTCTCCTGACTGTAACCTCTCTGTGGCAGCTTCTCACAGACTCAATCAACTCCTCTTCCCCTCCCCCCTCAAACACAAACACAAACACACACACACAAACACAGAGAGATACCCCCTCCCAAAAGGAGATAAAACTCAGTTTTAACTTGAGTTTACAAGCTTTGAGCTTTGAGCAAAAGCATTTTTTTAAGTTCTGTTATTGGGTGCATATATAAATCATTTATGCTTAAACAAGGCTTATAATGAAGTTATTTGAACAGTGAATATCTCATCTGCCTAAAGTCAGGGCGAAGCCACTAACCAGCTGTAGGGATGGGTATCATTAGGATTTTATCTTTATCCATACAGACCCTATCAGTCCAGCTCAGACTGTTACTGGTTTAAGAGAGTGAAGTTTATAGCAATTTGCAAAATTTGGAGATTAGTGACAAACTAACCAGTTAGACTACATACAGACAAGCTTTCATTTTAGCTGTTAGTAACAGTTTGCCATGAGCTTAACCAGCGTGCTGTGCTTCCTGTTAAACATGTCATGAGACTGTGGACAACGCTGAAAATATTACTTTACTAACTACTGGCCGAACAGGCGCTTTTGACAAAGAAAAGGTAAAGGCCAGCAGCTTTTACTTTTCAATGCACTTGTCGTCAACTTGAGTGGCTTATATTCAGCTGGTTCACCTCGACGCCGGTGGACCTAGTGCACTTTTCCTGTCGCCGTACACTGAGTAACACGAAAAAATCAGCTGACCCCGTGTGAAATTTCCTAACTGATCAAAACCAAACTGTAAAGACAGCATCAATCCACGCTCAGCTTTGGTCAAGGGGAGACATATGGTAAGATTACATGAATTCATGTAATCTTCTTTGAGGCTACAATTTCAGACTTAACTAAGTCATTCACTAGTGTCTTGGCAGCGTTTATGGGTTCTTTAGACAGGTCTCTCACTGGTTTTCTTTCCAGGGTCATTGAAATCTTTGGCTTCCTACCTCTGCCAGGCTTGTTCTGCACAGTGTGGCTCTCCTTGAATTTCTCGGTGACGCTTCTCATTTGAGTTCTTGACGCTTGGAAATAGCTGTTATAACTTTGTATATCCTTCTCCTGCTTCCTGAGCATCGACAATTCTTCAAGTCTACAGTGATTTCCTTAGTTTTTGGCATGATGCTTTCTCAAGTGACAGCTCAAATCTTAACTGAAGTTTTTATACCCGCGTGTAAAGCAGCTCTTGGCTCTCCTGACTGTAACCTCTCTGTGGCAGCTTCTCACAGACTCAATCAACTCCTCTTCCCCTCCCCCCTCAAACACAAACACAAACACACACACACACACACACACACACACACACACAGAGACCCCCTTCCAAAAACCCATCAAAGAGTAATACAATGGCTCCATCTATAGGATAAAGTAGAGAGTCGCAACAGGAAGTTACCCCAAAATCTGAGGTTTCAAACAGGAAGTTGGGTTTCTGAACTTTGACGGGCCAGAACCGGCACACGCTTCGACCAAAACTCACAATTTTCGGAGCCAGTCTTCCAAAAAATCCTCAAGGAGGGGCTGACAACATTTGAAGTGAATCTGGTCACCCGTCTAGAAACTGGACATCACACTATAAAATATGTCATTTCCTGCCTATAAATAGGTGGCGCTACAACAATTGTATGAATATTGACATATGGATGTGTGCAGATAGGTACCATTAACAATCCTGTAAAGTTTGATGCAGTTTGGACAAAGTATGGCCGAAATATAGCAAATATAAAGCAACTTCCTGTTTCGTTGGCGAGTAATCGAACTTTGAGGGGCCATAACTTCCACGCCCTTCAATGAAAAGTCCGAAACTTTTGCAATTTAACTTCGTCTATGTCTTAAGAACAAATTATCAAATTTTGAAGTCAATCGGATAATGCGTCTAGGACTAGTTCGCCGTTCAAGCGACCCCTGGAAATGGCCAAAAACACACAATTTTTTCACCTTCCGGTCAAAATAAAAATACTTTCTGTTGGGTTTAGAATATGGCTCCAAGAGACTTTTTGGTGCGTCATGGGATGTTACATATGTGTGCAGATTTTCAGATTTTTAGGCGCAACGGGCTTGAGGGGCTGTTCCGTTTAAAAATGTAGGTGGCGCTACGAGGCCATTTTGCCACACCCATGCTCAAGACCCCTAAATTCTTAAATTTTTCGCCGTGCCTGACGCGTCTGCAAATTTTCAGGAGTTTTGACGCATGTTAAGGCCCTCAAAAAGGCGATCAAAGAGGCGGAAAAAAAGAAAAAAAATATAATAATAATAATAATAAAGCTGCGAGCAGCGTTGAACGGGCCCTCGCACCCGGCGCCCGTCGGGGGAGCGGCGACCGCGGACCCGGCAACCGCGGGGTCAACGCAGGTCGCAGGGCACACGCTGGCGTAACAGTTCACACTTCCGAGATGTAAAAATTTTAAATAAAAGCTTTTACGCTAATTATTTTCTGTGATAATATTTTCAGAGCTCATCATCTGTGACAGCTCTTGGCTCTCTTGACTGTAACCTCCCTGTGGCAGCTTCTCACAGACTCAATCAACTCCTCTTCCCCTCCCCCCTCAAACACAAACACAAACACACACACACACACACACACACACACACACACACAGATACCCCCTCCCAAAAGGAGATAAAACTCAGTTTTAACTTGAGTTTAAAAGCTTTGAGCTTTGAGCAAAAAGCATTTTTTTAAGTTCTGTTATTGGGTGCATATATAAAATCATTTATGCTTAAACAAGGCTTATAATGAAGTTATTTGAACAGTGAATATCTCATCTGCCTAAAGTCAGGGCGAAGCCACTAACCAGCTGTAGGGATGGGTATCATTAGGATTTTATCTTTATCCATACAGACCCCTATCAGTCCAGCTCAGACTGTTACTGGTTTAAGAGAGTGAAGTTTATAGCAATTTGCAAAATTTGGAGATTAGTGACAAACTAACCAGTTAGACTACATACAGACAAGCTTTCATTTTAGCTGTTAGTAACAGTTTGCCATGAGCTTAACCAGCGTGCTGTGCTTCCTGTTAAACATGTTATGAGACTGTGGACAAGGCTGAAATATTACTTTACTAACTACTTGCCGAACAGGCGCTTTGACAAAGAAAAGGTAAAGGCCAGCAGCTTTTACTTTTCAATGCACTTGTCGTCAACTTGAGTGGCTTATATTCAGCTGGTTCACCTCGACGCCCGTGGACCTAGTGCACTTTTCCTGTCGCCGTACACTGAGTAACACGAAAAAATCAGCTGACCCCGTGTGAAATTTCCTAACTGATCAAAACCAAACTGTAAAGACAGCATCAATCCACGCTCAGCTTTTGGTCAAGGGGAGACATATGGGAGAAGATGAGTAGAGAGATGGAAAGAAACAGAAAGGGTGATGGAGAAAGATTACATGAATTCAAAATAACCTACAATTCCTTAAAATTAATTTGAAGCCAGTTTAATTTTTTGAGCCAGCTTTGACATCTGCAGATATGAGTTTCTGAAGAGGGGCCTGCTGAGGTTAGATGTGCTGAATAATATCCATTTTCATATCAGAAAAAACACTGGCATTAAACATTGTCTTAGCTCACTGAGCTGAGGTCAACAGGTAATATAACCAACCTGTGAGGTGGCTCACCCCCCGTAAGATAAACACATAAATGATCCCTGATAGAACCGATAATTAAAGGCACATCAGTGACAGGGAATGCTATTAAAACTAAACTATAAACTGGTGACATTAACTGGCAAAAGAAGATTTTTATTGATACATTTCAGGTAGAATTTAGTTTTCAATAAGGAAAATGCTGTAAGAAACCTGAATTTGTTGCAACAAATTTAAAATAAAAGCTTTTATGCTAATTATTTTCTGTGATAATATTTTTCAGAACTCATCATCTGTGACAGCTCATGGCTCTCTTGACTGTAACCTCCCTGTGGCAGCTTCTCACAGACTCAATCAACTCCTCTTCCCCTCCCCCTCAAACACACACACACAGACACACACACACACCCCTCCATCTGTAGGATAAAGTAGAGAGTCGCAAGGAACCCCAAAATCTGAGGTTTCAAACAGGAAGTTGGGTTTCCGAACGGGCCAGAACCGGCACACGCTTCGACCCAAACTCACAATTTTCGGAGCCAGTCTTCCAAAATTGTCAAGGAGGGGCTGACAACATTTGAAGTGAATCTGGTCACCCGTCTAGAAACTGGACATCACACTATAAAATATGTCATTTCCTGCTATAAATAGGTGGCGCTACAACAATTGTATGAATATTGACATATGGATGTGTGCAGATAGGTACCATTAACAATCCTGTAAAGTTTGATGCAGTTTGGACAAAGTATGGCCGAAATATAGCAAAAATAAAGCAACTTCCTGTTTCGTGGCGAGTAATCGAACTTTGAGGGGCCATAACTTCCACGCCCTTCAAAAACTCAAAATCTGCCGGCAATTTAACATCGTCTATGTCTTAAGAACATACTATTAAGTTTTTGAAGTCAATCGGATAATGCGTCTAGGACTAGTTCGCGTTCAAGCGACCCCTGGAAATGGCCAAAAACACACAATTTTTCACCTTCCGGTCAAAATAAAATACTTTCTGTTGGGTTTAGAATATGGCTCCAAGAGACTTTTTGGTGCGTCATGGGATGTTACATATGTGTGCAGATTTTCAGATTTTTAGGCGCAACGGGCTTGAGGGGCTGTTCCGTTTAAAAATGTAGGTGGCGCTACCGAGGCATTTTACCACGCCCATGCTCAAGACCCTAAAATTAAATTTTTCGCCGTGCCTGACGCGTCTGCAAATTTTGGTAAGTTTTCACGCATGTTAAGGCCCTCAAAAAGCCGATCTAAGAGGCGGAAAAAGAAGAAAAAAAATAATAATAATAATAATAATAATAATAAGGAAAACAAGAGGGTCCTTGCAACTC
>NW_026116510.1:0-27500 GCF_001640805.2 Lates calcarifer
GTGAGATTATTTGATTCATCTCAAAGGTAAATCAGAACAGTCATGTACCACTCTAACCACACTGGATATGCATTATTTGCAAATATTTCACTCACATTGCAGAAAAAAGGGTCAATCTCAATGCTAAACCATAGCTCTTTTTAATTTGGGTCATTTATTTATTTATTTATTTGAAAGACTTTGTACAGTTTTAAAAAAGATTTATACTAATGTACTTATGTTTTTTAGATGTGGCTGTGTAGTGTACATGTTTGTTTGGGTTTATCTTAAGCCACCAGTCAGATTTTGTTCATGATATGACTTTAGAAACACTTGAGGTTTCAGTGTCACACCATGTGACCTCACACACATGCTTTTCTTAGACAGCCATCCTCTAGTAGAAGTACAAATGAAAAACAGGTGAAAAAATTGTGTGCTATTGAATTGAGGAAAATATATGTCCGTTTTTTTCTAGGTTCGGTGTTTCTAAGATTACCAAGACCTGTGACGAGTCCAACCAATGAGATATTCACATCTGCAACTGATTATTGTAAAATAACAACAAATTATATGAGACAGTTTGGACGTAGGCCAGTGAGCATGATATAACTCACAGTAATTTTGAATAAGGTCATGGTTTCATGGACAATCATAGACTTTTGTGCAATGATTGTGGCAGAAAACATACTCATACCTTTCAACAGTTAATCCATTTTTAAAACTATAATATTAGGCATATTCACAAATAAACCAGGGTGGATGAAAACAGCAAACTCTGGCTTTATAAAAATGACAGGAAAAAGTGAGCTCCTTTTTGTCTTTAAACAACATTTTTGAGACTAATGTGATGCAGCTGGATATACTTTCAGTCTGATCTAATGCAAATGGGTATATGGCATTAATTAACTGTGCCATGTCAGCATCATACACAACCTCTTCAGCCTTTGTGACCCTGTAGGCATGCATGGCATATCAGTATCTATCTAATCACGCCTCCGTTGTCCTCTCTTACCAAAGCAAAGTCACATGGAAAAATTAACAATATTTGGGAAAGCATGTGTCTCTGCAGCTCAAAGGACGAATAATGACAAACATATAAATAATGCAACAGCTCAGCAGGCTGTGCAGATTAGAGAGAGAACAGAAAAACAATCTGCTTATTGCTTACAAGGCAGACTCGTGTTGATGGAAGGCTTTGCACGCAAGAGACAGAGGACAGAGAAAACATGAAAGAATGGAGGGGATAACAAGATGAAAACAGGAAAAGAGGGGAGGAAACATGAGAGAGAGATGGCTGTCTGAGCAGTCTGAGCAGTCTGAGAACCAAACCTGAGATTACACAAATGAGCCAAAGTGAGGCCTTTTCTCTCCCATCACCTTTTCATAGGTTACGGTTAAATTACACTTGAGCATGTAGTAGTTAGGGTAACTCCTCACAAATACGACAACACTGCCCTGTGAGTGGATGTGTATTGGCCTGATAATCAGACTGACAGACCATTTCTATCATTCATTCTGCCATTGTGTTCATGTTAGCTGTTGGGGCGGGGTTGTTGATCAGTGGCAAATGATGTAGCCGTCCCTCCAATGCAATTTTCAATCATCACAATGGTAGCATGCTAGGAGATGTTCACGTTTCAATATTTTAATATTAGCAGTATTAGAATATCTCTGTGTAATGTGAACTGTGTTGCTCATAGTGATGAACCCACAGAGAATTATTATTATTTTTTCAGCTTATTGCTGTGATTTTACAGTTGGTAACTTGATTGAATGAACTTTTGGTTCATTGTCACAGCTCTCATCAACCTTATTTCCATTTTGAGTTAAAAAGCCCTGACAAACCCATTGTACACAACCTTAGGCTGGCTAACAGAAGAACAGGTGACCATGTAGCAGCTAAAGAGCCATAACTCAGCTGTTAATGCTGTTTTGTGTCTGCTAAATATGTTAATAGTTGACTGTTTGCCAATATGTTTGCTGAGAGGTTAGCATAGATGGTCTGATAATGTATCTGCCCAAATGAAGTTACTTATTCTTATATTATATATATCTTATATTATATATATTATATTTTATTACTTATTCTTAGATTAGTAAATTTTGAGTTTGATTTGAAAAAAGAAAAAGAACTGATAAAATGCCAATGTTGTTCTCAGAACTTGTTTCATTGCACAATTTAAGAACTGCTATGTCTGTCAATTGACTGACAACAGCTACACTGCTTACCATTTTTACTGCCATGTTTTTGTCACCAGGGACATTATGTCCTAATTCTTTATTACAGCTACAGAGCTCTGATTCACTCAACTGTTTTTCTTACTGAGGAAACAGCTGTCATGGTACAAAACTACACACATATTTCAATCAAAGACAAAAATCCTATTTGTGGACAACAAATCAGAGGGGTGGGAGCAGGCTGGGTTTGTAGGTCTTGGTCTTATTTTCTCAGAATGTGAATGTTTGGATCTATTTTGTGTGTCTGTTTGTGTCTCAGTTGGTCTGTTTGTGTGAGCTAGTTTATGTTTCCTCGGCCTGTGTGTGTGTATGACAGTGTGTGTGTGTGTGTGTGTTTGTCAAACAGACAGTGGTCCACAGATATCCGACCACTCTGGCTCCACAGCTGCTCCGTCACTGTCAGATCTTGTCAGCAACACAGCGGCAGCCCAGCTTCTCTGTCGCTGCCTCTCTGTCTGTTGGGTTGCCAGATCCAGGGTGGTCTGCACCACACTCATCTCGCCCTGTCCGCCCTTGTTGTCAGGGGGATTATGCAGATTTAGGAGTACTACCTCATTCCTTCGCCTCTCCTCCTCAGTCCATCTATCCATCCCCTCCTCGCTCTCCTCTCACCACCACTCATCCCAGCTACGGAAATGTCCTTTCCATTAATGTCAGAGCAGCTGGCTCTTCGCAAAGAGATAAAATTGCCATTGTGCCTGTGATAAATGTCAAACATGCTAGTTAAAGCTATAATACAAGAATTACAAGCTATGGTGACGTATCTCAAGAAAAAGTTTCATAGACTTTTGGTGCTCTCTAACTGCTGCTACCGACATCTAGTTTGTTGTCATTGTTACAGTGCAAGATAAAATGACAAATCAAAGAAAGAAATAAAGTGTTATAAA
Source organism: Lates calcarifer (assembly GCF_001640805.2). Classification (NCBI taxonomy): domain Eukaryota; kingdom Metazoa; phylum Chordata; class Actinopteri; family Centropomidae; genus Lates; species Lates calcarifer. Next base: position 3,105 of record NW_026116510.1, read on the forward strand.
ATACACATTGCTATATGCATAATGTTCTTTTTTATTTATGCATATACTGTGTCATTCTTACATGAAAAACATTCACCTGATTCACCACCCTCAGACTACTGCCTCTTCCCAAAGATGAAGAAGGAGCTTGGTGGTCATTTTGACAGCGATGATGACGTCATCGTTGCTGTGGACCATTTTCACAGACTTGCAATTTTCAGTCACCCAAAACAGAAATACCACAAAAGTTATTAACTTCGCAACAAAGTTTCTGCAGAAAGCATTGAGTTGCATGTACATGCAATGAGAGCTGTTTAACTCATCTCCCTCTACCTCCGGCCACAAACTTACCAATTCCCCCCTAATATAACAATGAGTAATGTATTTCACTTTATTTTTTTGTTTGATTTGTTTTCATTTAGGCATTTTAAACCTTCCATACAGTCTGGGCTACAGCTCTTGTATGGGACACCCAAAAACACAGAAAATTATTTTAAGTAAAAGAAAGGTTTTGAGGTTTGGGAAAGGATTACGCACTTGTGGCTTCTCTGTTTCTGGCTGCTCTGGCTATGAAGATACTGGAGGAGACCATGGTTGTCATGGTAACTTAATTGTGACTTAGCCAACTCTTTATGGCCAGACACAGACAACGCTTGAATCTTGCACCAGTTAGAGAGTTATAAAAATCAAAGCGCACAGAAAAAGAAAACAGTATTCTTGGCTGTAGATGTTCTTACAAACATTCCCTCAATGTTTTATATTACACTGTCATAATAACAGTGTTCAGGTTTGGCATCTTCTAATCTTTATCTAACTTAAGTCGGGATCACAGCAGAGGCGTTTCATGCTGTGGGTTGTTTCTGGAATGCAGCAGACAGGAACAGGTCATATGATCAACCTGAGGATGGCTCAGACTGTCAGCCCAGTTATTGGCCAGCTATGTGGAAAGAAGTCAAATCTAAGTTTAATGACCACACAGCCATAACTGGAGGAATTTGCTTGTGGTGAGTGCAGCTCTGTTTCCAATGCACACAACCCACATGAACACATGATACATTAACAGTAGCCTACTGTACATGCTGTACATATAATGTGGACACTGACAAGAAGAATTCCTCTGAATTAATTCAATGTATAGCAGAATGTAGGTATGAGTGGGCAGTGAGTTGTAGAATGTAGCAGGGGGCGTCAACTTAAATAACAATCTCTGCTGAGAACCAAGCAGCCTGAATGTTGTATGAATCAACATGAAGCCACAGGGCAAATATGGAGACGCATGGTAATACATTACCATGAAATAGTTAAATAATTCAGTTGTATTCTTATTTCTTGTTGTTTTTGTTTTCCACTAATATCATAGCAATGAGATGAATTTTTGAATTTCTGAAAAGATTTCACAATTTCATGGTTGTGTTACATGTCTTGTCAGTTTTTATTCACATATCATTTAATTCATTGTCTTATTTAATCAATTAAAACAAAACATTTCTGGTCTCCATGGATCAAGGTACAAGTGTAGTTTCACTTAATGTGTTTGTCATTATGTGAACCTTGATTACAGCATGATTACAGCTCATGTATGATTCAAAGTGTTTGGTAATGTAAGGTAAAATTGTCTTTGTATTTTATTGCTCTATGCCAACAGAACTTTTTAGGGCTATTTACCTAATGCAGGAAGAGAACCACTCAGTATCATTTACCACTCTGTGTCCTCTAGTGGCCTTTGTACATCTCACTCACTGGGTATAACGATAAGCCTAAAAGATGTGAAATGTACTGTAACAGCACCACATGACACAAATGCAATGATACAGTTTCCTTTTCCAAACTCAAGTTCTTGTGTGATTGTGGGAGGATGTAAGTCCTTTAGGAATAAGAAAAAAAAGTGTACATTAATTTATGAAGCTGTGACTTGTGTGTGAGTGAAACCACAGTATTTTCTTTATGGGAAATTCCTTAAGCAGTGACATATGCATGCACTGAAACTGATGCAGATGTGTGAAAGACCAGTAGTAAAACTCAGCACTGTAACAATATTTGAGTTTCTTAAGACTTTGCAGATTATGATTATGAAGTAGAGATCTTGTGTTTTGACAAGACAAACCTGAGTGGTTTGTATCTCTAAACAAACTCAGCGCTAAGGTCTCCCCAGTTCATCCATAATCCATGGTTACGCCAATGCTGAATGGCTGGGAGGCTTTGTACTGTTTGTGGCCCACTGTTAGCCAAGCTGAATAATTAAAGACAGAGGTTTCCTCTCTGTTGCCGTACAGTGTGTACCTTGGTAATTTACATACTCAGTGAGGTGGAGATACAAAAGGGAAGGGTCTTACAAAGTAGCAGCTTGCTATGCAGGACTTGGATGCTACAATACACTGTTCTTTTAAGAGTGTGGCAGCTGGTGTTGGTACACAGTATGTTATGTTATATAAAGTTTCTCAGCTGGCCAGGCATTCATGTTACTCATCTGGGTGTACTTTCCCAAAGTGAGGTAACGTTTTTCAATCCTCTCTCCCCAAACTCTCAGAGCAAATAATTTTGCAATGTCATTTCAAGTGGGGCTGTTTTGTGAGTTTTCATTCCAGGAAATCACAACTCTGTCCTTCGTTTTCTTCATTTGATCTGTGCCAGATGTTGCCCTCACTCTGCATTTTCTCCACCGTTCAGGCAGTCCAGCTAATAAAAAATGCTGCTTTCTGCTCTCTCTGAGCCCCTCTCACCACACTAACAGACTCTGTGCTGCGTTGCTTAGCCATGATAGAGACCAAACAAAAACAAGTTTTCTGATTTTTGACCACATGTGAGAGAAAGGGTGGAGGGGAAGATGATGATGTCAGTGACAGGGGTTGGGTAGCTTCTTCCTTAGGCCCTTGACCCCTCTCACTGAGACACTGGAAACATTCTGTCAAATTCCTCAGTGGAAAGACCACAGTGGTTTAACAACAGCTGGATCTCTGTGGTCAGCTGACACACACTGGAGCTCTAACATTGTGAGGAGAGACAGATTGTGTAACACTGAGAAACTAACTTTAGTAGACAATGGAGTGATCCTGCTACTGCCTGATGTGCAAAAAAAAAAAAAAATGCTGTTCAGGTGTTTGGCAGTGAGAGCTTGTTCTCACCACAAGATCAGTGATTTTCTCTGAGTCTTAGCCTGCAGACAACATGTGTGTTTACATGTTGGATCATTTTGCCAACCAGCATAGTCGGATGGGTGGAGCCCATTTTTTTATACCTATGGGAGAGTGTTTCAGGATGGGACATTACTGTTTATGAACACCCACCTGAATGAAGCTTGATTGCACTCCAAGATGAGAGGTTATGATAATTTCCACCTCAGTGTTTTAGCCCATTCAAAGTGCCTCATAAATTAAAATTAGAGGGTGAACGTCTTGCCAAATTATGGTGATTATTGAGACATACTAAAAAGCTACACACATTTGCTTGTGGACTAAATTGCATACCCAGGTCAGCTGTCCACAATGAATGAGCTGCATGACACCAGGAAGGAACCAGGACTCTACCTTATCTTACTCATCTGACAGATCAGGTTGAATTTTTGTTCATTTATAGTGAAATAAAAGTCTTATTTCACAGCAAATATCTGGTCAGGTAATAGTAGAAACGAGATGTGCTGAACTCAGCCTTGCAAGTAACATGAGTTCAGAATGTCTAGGACACATATGGAATGATAGATTGAAATAATTAAAACTGACAAACATACTGTTTTTAGCTAAGAACGAGATATATTCATTGTTCCTCTCTTTTCTCAAGATTATAATTGATCAAATTCTTTATTTTTCCCTCTTTCTCTTCAAATGTTCATTTGAATGGGACTGATGTATCTGTATATATACATAGTATATATGGACATGTGTATGTATGTAGATATATAGACATTTTCTCATTCATGCTAATTCTATACAACAACATTTATGTGCAAGTATGAAATTATAATTAACATACATCATATATCATGGATCACCAGATCAGATGTTTAATTCTGGTGGCCTTGGTGTTTTATTGGTACTGTTGAATACCAATAAATCAGAGTAACTGTTAAAATGAAAATGCCATCACCAATATCAACCCAGGGGGCAATAAAACATTCTGACGTCACACCAATTTGGTCAAACCTTGGCCACACTCCCGCAGACCTGTGCACGTGGTTTAAGATACTCTCATTTAAAAAGTAATGGCGGCAAAACAAACAAACAAACAGACAACATCAAATGTAAAAATTCGTCTATGACCGAAACTAGTGGCTGGTATTTCAGTTGTCGAAAGGCCAAGAACGAAACTTGTCGGCAGGTGAGTAGCTGAGCTAACGCTAGCAAGACGGAGCTCGAATCATGTTTATTTCAGCCTGTTACCTCCTCTCTCTGCTCCTCTACAGCTCGCAGTAACTGTGATTTCTGAAATGGAAACCGTTTGATAAAAGTAGGTTGCGAGAGAAAACAAGGTTGAGAAAGTTGATAACTGTAAGCTGTAATATGCTACTACTACAACTATCTGTGAAATTGTACAGTAGTCAGTCAAGTGTCTTTCAACCTCCACAGTCATTAGAAAAACACACACCACTACCACTGAATTAACTTCCATTTCCCCTCTTTTGCATGTTTAAGGTTTAACAGTAAGGCCAACATGAGGAAGACTCTTAGTTTGTGTGAGAGGTGAGGCCCTGATGAAGCTTCACTCCACCTTGAAAGGTACACTTCATCACACTCTGTTGCTTTTCGTGTGTTACAGTGACTACATGTTAATTAGTGGTGGGTTACCTCAAAGTGACTTTTAGAAGAATTTATATTTAATCCTTTATTAAATAGATTGTATCCCTGAAATAGTGATCTCTTTTTCAAGAGACTTCTGTACAAGAAACATACATAACCAGTTGAAATGTGGACAGACACAGATCATTCACTCACATGGGTTTCACATAGATAAACAGTTACTAGTTGAACTACAAAGACTTTAGTGGAATCTCTTTAAACTTGATATAAAATGTGATAAAATGCACTGTGATATACAGAGTCGAGAAGCCTTAGTGGACACAATATCACCACAATCAATATGAGACATAATTGTAGATTCTACAATGGTCTTACCACTGGCAAAAGAAATGTGTTTCTATGTACAAATCCAATTTTGATCATCAGTTTGCTTGTCAGGTTGCTCTCACAGGTCTGGTGAATGTGAATTACTGCCATCTTGTGGCAGTTTTTTGGATAATCTACCGACGTTCTCAGAGACAACAATATTCCACAACATATCCCAAGTTGAGGTTTATTTTAGATAGACAAACCAGTTGCTCTTTCAGTGGTTTGTGTGCAGACACAGCAGTCATTTCTTTACTGCATGATGTGCTCAGAGTATAGTGTGGTTTCTAGTTTTCTCTTCATCATTAACTCTGAATCTTCCTGCAGTTCATTTACAATAGTTTCTCAGCTATGATCATTCTGTTGCCTTTGAATGAGTGTTACTATTACAAAGTAGTTATGAGTATGGTTAGCAATATTTGTTTGTCAGGTCTGTGCATGTGTGCTGTGTATCTCTTCAGTAAAGTTGTACAGGGGATGTAGCTCAGTGGTAGAGCGCATGCTTTGCATGTATGAGGCCCCGGGTTCAATCCCCGGCATCTCCATTGAATTTTATATTATCAACGATGAAGCTTTGAGTACATCTTGCATGTACTGAAATAATTTGTAAGTTGAAAGCACTTTACACAGAAGAGATATCAAAGTAGTACAGTTCACATGCATGAGCACAGCCTAAAATGAGAAACACCCTCTGCTAGGGGAACTCTAGATTTCTTTTTATGTGTCTCTAAAACATGTATTTCAGTGCAAGGTCTCTGTTGTTACACCAAGACTGAAGAGTAACTCTGCAGGTTGAACTGTAGTGAAGAATATGTGATAAATGTATGCTCCTCACACCCACCAAAAACTGCTTGTGGTGATTGTTGTTATAGCAAAATGTTTAAGGTGATGGACTAGAGCTCCAGTGGCACCTCCCAGTGCAAGTTTGAAGCCTGCTGACAGTGTTAGACGGTTTTTAATAGTGGGGGCCAGAAACAGTGCATAGTTCTCTACTTACAGACACTACTGAGTTGTGAGCAATGTAAAACAAGGTGAAACCTTGACTGAAAATATGGCTGTTGGGGGATCTTCTGTATTCTGTATCAAAATCTCCTCTATAAAAAATACTAAGCCTATAGTGTACTGATATTTCAATTATACTTAGTCTAAACAGAAGTGGCTAATCCATTATAAACACACCAGTTTTTGACCTTATCCCACATGGTGTTTTGAACATAACTAATATTAAATACATTTACCTGTCTATTATACATTCTCAGTTGTGATAAACCATTCACAGAACTGTGGCTCTGCCAATTCAGCTGCAGTATGTTAGTTCAGTGTCTTTATCAGCAGTTCAAATCCTGCCATACACCAGAGCGGATGAGTAATATTGCAACAGAAGGCTGTTTGGAGGACTTTCTTCACATGGCTCGAGGTGTGAATGGGGTTAAATCACCTGGTTAAGGATCTCAAGGTCTTGTTACAGTTGGCTGATCGTTGTAGGCCACCACCTCTGTTTAAAGATGGATGTTCCAGATGGACATAGATGGCCTCTTCTACACCTCTCTCAAACCATCTGTCCTCTCTATCCAAAAAGTGGACATTATTGTCCTCGAAGGAGATCACATAATCTTATAAAGATCCCCCACCAAACTTTGACAATAAGAAAATACTCTTGTGAAGGCCTCCGTCAGTGCAGTGGTTACAAAGTGTGGTCATGTGAGCATTGGTGGTTCAGTGGTAGAATTCTCGCCTGCCACGCGGGAGGCCCGGGTTCGATTCCCGGCCAATGCAACAGGCTTTTTATTCAGTGTAGTTGTACATGTTCAAACATGTGTTTAATGCAATGTGAATTGCAGTGCACCTTGTAACCTAGATCTTGTAATCATGTAGCTTAGCGTTACTATAGACCATCATGATTTTGTGCTTTGTCTTTATCAAAAGTGAAAATCATCTACTAATATGATTAAGGTGTTTTAATATTGAGGGGTGCAGGAGGACACACAATCCTTAAGTGTAGTTGTGACCACGTCAGGCCATTTTGACACGGTCAAGCGAGTCGTTTGGCTCACATGAGCCCAGGTGTGACTTGTTGGTCGGTCGTTGCCCCACCTTGACGTCATGTGAGTCGTTAGGGTCACACGGCTCGAGGTGTGAATGGGGTTAAATCACCTGGTTAGGCATCGCTAATAATTCAGTCAGTTGTGCTGTTCTGTGTGTGTCTGATGTCTCCTGTGTGTTTGCAGAGGGGATGTAGCTCAGTGGTAGAGCGCATGCTTTGCATGTATGAGGCCCCGGGTTCAATCCCCGGCATCTCCATCAGCCTTTATGTTGACAACTACACATCACGTAGAGGGTGGAGATCTGCTGAAGAAACTGTAAATAACAGCCAAAGTCACAGATGGATGACAGAGTACAGGTAAAATCAATGTCTGAGGCGTCTTAGTAAGAGTTTGAGCCCCATGTGCTGCCAGAACAGCTTTGTTGCACAGAGATTGATATTGTAGAAACTGTACACGTCTCTGGAACTGTACTAGAGGAATGGATCCCCATTGTACCAAAAGATGGGGTGGACTGAAAAATATAAGCACCTCTCTCCAGAGTAGTAGCAATGAGAGTACAGTTGTAGTTTTTGTTTGGTGGTGATGGTGATCTGTCACAGCTGCAACATGTTTGCTGCCCCTCCTCCTTCTCTTTTCCCTCTCTCCTCTCCTGTGGAATTCCTGACACAAACTGCTGACTCTGCAGTGGAATTCCTTGTTTTTCCACTGCGATGGTGGTATAGTGGTGAGCATAGCTGCCTTCCAAGCAGTTGACCCGGGTTCGATTCCCGGCCATCGCAATAGTTTTTCTTTCTGCGGAATGCTCACAGTACAGCGTACGCTAACTTTATTGTAGGATCAGTGCTCGTCTTGTTTTTTGCTGTTATGAGAGTTATGAGCTGTATGGTATGGTTGATGGGTACAAGTTGACAAGTAACAGGATCATATTCAGGTTTCATACTGAACAGGGCTGTTGTTAAATTGAATGGTTATTACAGTCTGAAATGACTTTGGCTCATCCACAATATAAAAATCATATGCACATTTTCAGTGTAACTGGGAAACTTAGTTCAGTGGTGAAATTTTCACTTTCCACGTGTGTTTGAGATGCACCAGTACACATTATATCTGCATTTTCTGTTGGCATTAGATGAACAGATTTGAGCATGTACAGATCCATGCACAGACAAGCAGTTCTGACAAAACATACTGGGACTGGGACAACTCTGTGTCCCAAACTGCGACTGCACTGATTTCCCCGGTGTCTTCTCTACAACATCCAACACACTGTTCTCAGTTTCTCATTGTTCTGTCTACATAATGAACACGTACCTAAACATTTGCCCCGTGTGAGGCTCGAACTCACGACCTTCAGATTATGAGACTGACGCGCTGCCTACTGCGCCAACGAGGCCCACAGTGCAGCTGGTACAGAGGAGATAGCAGGAATCAAAAGAAGGAGGTGACTTACTGTGTTGCTGATTGTGGTGCAAGTATGTTGAAATGATACAGTTCTTATGTGACAAACCATACAGACAGGGAGTTTTGTTGAACAGTAAAGCAGTAAAATGACGCGTGAGTTGCAACTCCTGCATGGCTGTTCTCTATGAACACTTTTGGTTTCTGATGCAGCTGGCCAATATGTCCATGTTTATATGAAGAGATAAAAACTTTGACGTTTTGATGTGGTCATAAAGATGTCACTGGGATGTCACTGATATTCTATTCTGTTCTATATAGAAGCTAGTAGAATATTGCTCACTCAGTAAAGAAAACACAGTAACGGATTATAATCTAAAAAAAATCTTTATCAGTGGTAGAGCGCATGCTTTGCATGTATGAGGCCCAGGGTTCAATCCCCGGCATCTCCATCAGCCCTTATGTTGACAACTAAATAGCTGATTACATCAGATGCAATGTTCCCTCTAAGCTGCACACAGTGCATGGTTGTGTGAATTGCTTAACAGTACCATGCAGTGCACCTTGTAACCTAGATCTTGTAATCATGTAGCTTAGCGTTACTATATACCATCATGATTTTTGTGCTTTGTCTTTATCAAAAGTGAAAATCATCTACTAATATGATGAAGATGTTTTAATATTGAGGGGTGCAGGAGGACACACAATCGCTAACAATTATGTAGTTGTCGTGGCGAGTGGTTAAGGCGATGGACTAGAAATCCATTGGGGTCTCCCCGCGCAGGTTCGAATCCTGCCGACAACGTCAGACCATTTTGACATGGTCAAGCAAGTTGTTTGGCTCACATGAGCCCAGGTGTGACTCGTTGGTCGGTCGTTGCTCCACCTGTGAGTCGTTAGGGTCACATGGCTCGAGGTGTGAATGGGGTTAAATCACCTGGTTAAGGATCTGAAGTCGTGTTACAGTTGGCTGATCGTTGTAGGCCACCACCTCTGTTGTGTTTGTTTTACACCTCTCTCAAGCTCCTCCTCTTCTCCACTCCTCCTCCCTCTACTTATTATACTTAGTCTAAACAGAAGTGGCTAATCCATTATAAACACACCAGTTTAAAATTGACCTTATCCCACATGGTGTTTTGAACATAACTAATATTAAATACATTTACCTGTCTATTATACATTCTCAGTTGTGATAAACCATTCACAGAACTGTGGCTCTGCCAATTCAGCTGCAGTATGTTAGTTCAGTGTCTTTATCAGCAGTTCAAATCCTGCCATACACCAGAGCGGATGAGTAATATTGCAACAGAAGGCTGTTTGGAGGACTTTCTTCACATGGCTCGAGGTGTGAATGGGGTTAAATCACCTGGTTAAGGATCTCAAGGTCTTGTTACAGTTGGCTGATCGTTGTAGGCCACCACCTCTGTTTAAAGATGGATGTTCCAGATGGACATAGATGGCCTCTTCTACACCTCTCTCAAACCATCTGTCCTCTCTATCCAAAAAGTGGACATTATTGTCCTCGAAGGAGATCACATAATCTTATAAAGATCCCCCACCAAACTTTGACAATAAGAAAATACTCTTGTGAAGGCCTCCGTCAGTGCAGTGGTTACAAAGTGTGGTCATGTGAGCATTGGTGGTTCAGTGGTAGAATTCTCGCCTGCCACGCGGGAGGCCCGGGTTCGATTCCCGGCCAATGCAACAGGCTTTTTATTCAGTGTAGTTGTACACGTTCAAACATGTGTTTAATGCAATGTGAATTGCAGTGCACCTTGTAACCTAGATCTTGTAATCATGTAGCTTAGCGTTACTATAGACCATCATGATTTTGTGCTTTGTCTTTATCAAAAGTGAAAATCATCTACTAATATGATGAAGGTGTTTTAATATTGAGGGGTGCAGGAGGACACACAATCCTTAAGTGTAGTTGTGACCACGTCAGGCCATTTTGACACGGTCAAGCGAGTCGTTTGGCTCACATGAGCCCAGGTGTGACTCGTTGGTCGGTCGTTGCCCCACCTTGACGTCATGTGAGTCGTTAGGGTCACACGGCTCGAGGTGTGAATGGGGTTAAATCACCTGGTTAGGCATCGCTAATAATTCAGTCAGTTGTGCTGTTCTGTGTGTGTCTGATGTCTCCTGTGTGTTTGCAGAGGGGATGTAGCTCAGTGGTAGAGCGCATGCTTTGCATGTATGAGGCCCCGGGTTCAATCCCCGGCATCTCCATCAGCCTTTATGTTGACAACTACACATCACGTAGAGGGTGGAGATCTGCTGAAGAAACTGTAAATAACAGCCAAAGTCACAGATGGATGACAGAGTACAGGTAAAATCAATGTCTGAGGCGTCTTAGTAAGAGTTTGAGCCCCATGTGCTGCCAGAACAGCTTTGTTGCACAGAGATTGATATTGTAGAAACTGTACAAGTCTCTGGAACTGTACTAGAGGAATGGATCCCCATTGTACCAAAAGATGGGGTGGACTGAAAAATATAAGCACCTCTCTCCAGAGTAGTAGCAATGAGAGTACAGTTGTAGTTTTTGTTTGGTGGTGATGGTGATCTGTCACAGCTGCAACATGTTTGCTGCCCCTCCTCCTTCTCTTTTCCCTCTCTCCTCTCCTGTGGAATTCCTGACACAAACTGCTGACTCTGCAGTGGAATTCCTTGTTTTGCCACTGCGATGGTGGTATAGTGGTGAGCATAGCTGCCTTCCAAGCAGTTGACCCGGGTTCGATTCCCGGCCATCGCAATAGTTTTTCTTTCTGCGGAATGCTCACAGTACAGCGTACGCTAACTTTATTGTAGGATCAGTGCTCGTCTTGTTTTTTGCTGTTATGAGAGTTATGAGCTGTATGGTATGGTTGATGGGTACAAGTTGACAAGTAACAGGATCATATTCAGGTTTCATACTGAACAGGGCTGTTGTTAAATTGAATGGTTATTACAGTCTGAAATGACTTTGGCTCATCCACAATATAAAAATCATATGCACATTTTCAGTGTAACTGGGAAACTTAGTTCAGTGGTGAAATTTTCACTTTCCACGTGTGTTTGAGATGCACCAGTACACATTATATCTGCATTTTCTGTTGGCATTAGATGAACAGATTTGAGCATGTACAGATCCATGCACAGACAAGCAGTTCTGACAAAACATACTGGGACTGGGACAACTCTGTGTCCCAAACTGCGACTGCACTGATTTCCCCGGTGTCTTCTCTACAACATCCAACACACTGTTCTCAGTTTCTCATTGTTCTGTCTACATAATGAACACGTACCTAAACATTTGCCCCGTGTGAGGCTCGAACTCACGACCTTCAGATTATGAGACTGACGCGCTGCCTACTGCGCCAACGAGGCCCACAGTGCAGCTGGTACAGAGGAGATAGCAGGAATCAAAAGAAGGAGGTGACTTACTGTGTTGCTGATTGTGGTGCAAGTATGTTGAAATGATACAGTTCTTATGTGACAAACCATACAGACAGGGAGTTTTGTTGAACAGTAAAGCAGTAAAATGACGCGTGAGTTGCAACTCCTGCATGGCTGTTCTCTATGAACACTTTTGGTTTCTGATGCAGCTGGCCAATATGTCCATGTTTATATGAAGAGATAAAAACTTTGACGTTTTGATGTGGTCATAAAGATGTCACTGGGATGTCACTGATATTCTATTCTGTTCTATATAGAAGCTAGTAGAATATTGCTCACTCAGTAAAGAAAACACAGTAACGGATTATAATCTAAAAAAAATCTTTATCAGTGGTAGAGCGCATGCTTTGCATGTATGAGGCCCAGGGTTCAATCCCCTGGCATCTCCATCAGCCCTTATGTTGACAACTAAATAGCTGATTACATCAGATGCAATGTTCCCTCTAAGCTGCACACAGTGCATGGTTGTGTGAATTGCTTAACAGTACCATGCAGTGCACCTTGTAACCTAGATCTTGTAATCATGTAGCTTAGCGTTACTATATACCATCATGATTTTGTGCTTTGTCTTTATCAAAAGTGAAAATCATCTACTAATATGATGAAGATGTTTTAATATTGAGGGGTGCAGGAGGACACACAATCGCTAACAATTATGTAGTTGTCGTGGCCGAGTGGTTAAGGCGATGGACTAGAAATCCATTGGGGTCTCCCCGCGCAGGTTCGAATCCTGCCGACAACGTCAGACCATTTTGACATGGTCAAGCAAGTTGTTTGGCTCACATGAGCCCAGGTGTGACTCGTTGGTCGGTCGTTGCTCCACCTGTGAGTCGTTAGGGTCACATGGCTCGAGGTGTGAATGGGGTTAAATCACCTGGTTAAGGATCTGAAGTCGTGTTACAGTTGGCTGATCGTTGTAGGCCACCACCTCTGTTGTGTTTGTTTTACACCTCTCTCAAGCTCCTCCTCTTCTCCACTCCTCCTCCCTCTACTTATTATACTTAGTCTAAACAGAAGTGGCTAATCCATTATAAACACACCAGTTTAAAATTGACCTTATCCCACATGGTGTTTTGAACATAACTAATATTAAATACATTTACCTGTCTATTATACATTCTCAGTTGTGATAAACCATTCACAGAACTGTGGCTCTGCCAATTCAGCTGCAGTATGTTAGTTCAGTGTCTTTATCAGCAGTTCAAATCCTGCCATACACCAGAGCGGATGAGTAATATTGCAACAGAAGGCTGTTTGGAGGACTTTCTTCACATGGCTCGAGGTGTGAATGGGGTTAAATCACCTGGTTAAGGATCTCAAGGTCTTGTTACAGTTGGCTGATCGTTGTAGGCCACCACCTCTGTTTAAAGATGGATGTTCCAGATGGACATAGATGGCCTCTTCTACACCTCTCTCAAACCATCTGTCCTCTCTATCCAAAAAGTGGACATTATTGTCCTCGAAGGAGATCACATAATCTTATAAAGATCCCCCACCAAACTTTGACAATAAGAAAATACTCTTGTGAAGGCCTCCGTCAGTGCAGTGGTTACAAAGTGTGGTCATGTGAGCATTGGTGGTTCAGTGGTAGAATTCTCGCCTGCCACGCGGGAGGCCCGGGTTCGATTCCCGGCCAATGCAACAGGCTTTTTATTCAGTGTAGTTGTACACGTTCAAACATGTGTTTAATGCAATGTGAATTGCAGTGCACCTTGTAACCTAGATCTTGTAATCATGTAGCTTAGCGTTACTATAGACCATCATGATTTTGTGCTTTGTCTTTATCAAAAGTGAAAATCATCTACTAATATGATGAAGGTGTTTTAATATTGAGGGGTGCAGGAGGACACACAATCCTTAAGTGTAGTTGTGACCACGTCAGGCCATTTTGACACGGTCAAGCGAGTCGTTTGGCTCACATGAGCCCAGGTGTGACTCGTTGGTCGGTCGTTGCCCCACCTTGACGTCATGTGAGTCGTTAGGGTCACACGGCTCGAGGTGTGAATGGGGTTAAATCACCTGGTTAGGCATCGCTAATAATTCAGTCAGTTGTGCTGTTCTGTGTGTGTCTGATGTCTCCTGTGTGTTTGCAGAGGGGATGTAGCTCAGTGGTAGAGCGCATGCTTTGCATGTATGAGGCCCCGGGTTCAATCCCCGGCATCTCCATCAGCCTTTATGTTGACAACTACACATCACGTAGAGGGTGGAGATCTGCTGAAGAAACTGTAAATAACAGCCAAAGTCACAGATGGATGACAGAGTACAGGTAAAATCAATGTCTGAGGCGTCTTAGTAAGAGTTTGAGCCCCATGTGCTGCCAGAACAGCTTTGTTGCACAGAGATTGATATTGTAGAAACTGTACAAGTCTCTGGAACTGTACTAGAGGAATGGATCCCCATTGTACCAAAAGATGGGGTGGACTGAAAAATATAAGCACCTCTCTCCAGAGTAGTAGCAATGAGAGTACAGTTGTAGTTTTTGTTTGGTGGTGATGGTGATCTGTCACAGCTGCAACATGTTTGCTGCCCCTCCTCCTTCTCTTTTCCCTCTCTCCTCTCCTGTGGAATTCCTGACACAAACTGCTGACTCTGCAGTGGAATTCCTTGTTTTGCCACTGCGATGGTGGTATAGTGGTGAGCATAGCTGCCTTCCAAGCAGTTGACCCGGGTTCGATTCCCGGCCATCGCAATAGTTTTTCTTTCTGCGGAATGCTCACAGTACAGCGTACGCTAACTTTATTGTAGGATCAGTGCTCGTCTTGTTTTTTGCTGTTATGAGAGTTATGAGCTGTATGGTATGGTTGATGGGTACAAGTTGACAAGTAACAGGATCATATTCAGGTTTCATACTGAACAGGGCTGTTGTTAAATTGAATGGTTATTACAGTCTGAAATGACTTTGGCTCATCCACAATATAAAAATCATATGCACATTTTCAGTGTAACTGGGAAACTTAGTTCAGTGGTGAAATTTTCACTTTCCACGTGTGTTTGAGATGCACCAGTACACATTATATCTGCATTTTCTGTTGGCATTAGATGAACAGATTTGAGCATGTACAGATCCATGCACAGACAAGCAGTTCTGACAAAACATACTGGGACTGGGACAACTCTGTGTCCCAAACTGCGACTGCACTGATTTCCCCGGTGTCTTCTCTACAACATCCAACACACTGTTCTCAGTTTCTCATTGTTCTGTCTACATAATGAACACGTACCTAAACATTTGCCCCGTGTGAGGCTCGAACTCACGACCTTCAGATTATGAGACTGACGCGCTGCCTACTGCGCCAACGAGGCCCACAGTGCAGCTGGTACAGAGGAGATAGCAGGAATCAAAAGAAGGAGGTGACTTACTGTGTTGCTGATTGTGGTGCAAGTATGTTGAAATGATACAGTTCTTATGTGACAAACCATACAGACAAGGAGTTTTGTTGAACAGTAAAGCAGTAAAATGACGCGTGAGTTGCAACTCCTGCATGGCTGTTCTCTATGAACACTTTTGGTTTCTGATGCAGCTGGCCAATATGTCCATGTTTATATGAAGAGATAAAAACTTTGACGTTTTGATGTGGTCATAAAGATGTCACTGGGATGTCACTGATATTCTATTCTGTTCTATATAGAAGCTAGTAGAATATTGCTCACTCAGTAAAGAAAACACAGTAACGGATTATAATCTAAAAAAAATCTTTATCAGTGGTAGAGCGCATGCTTTGCATGTATGAGGCCCAGGGTTCAATCCCTGGCATCTCCATCAGCCCTTATGTTGACAACTAAATAGCTGATTACATCAGATGCAATGTTCCCTCTAAGCTGCACACAGTGCATGGTTGTGTGAATTGCTTAACAGTACCATGCAGTGCACCTTGTAACCTAGATCTTGTAATCATGTAGCTTAGCGTTACTATATACCATCATGATTTTGTGCTTTGTCTTTATCAAAAGTGAAAATCATCTACTAATATGATGAAGATGTTTTAATATTGAGGGGTGCAGGAGGACACACAATCGCTAACAATTATGTAGTTGTCGTGGCCGAGTGGTTAAGGCGATGGACTAGAAATCCATTGGGGTCTCCCCGCGCAGGTTCGAATCCTGCCGACAACGTCAGACCATTTTGACATGGTCAAGCAAGTTGTTTGGCTCACATGAGCCCAGGTGTGACTCGTTGGTCGGTCGTTGCTCCACCTGTGAGTCGTTAGGGTCACATGGCTCGAGGTGTGAATGGGGTTAAATCACCTGGTTAAGGATCTGAAGTCGTGTTACAGTTGGCTGATCGTTGTAGGCCACCACCTCTGTTGTGTTTGTTTTACACCTCTCTCAAGCTCCTCCTCTTCTCCACTCCTCCTCCCTCTACTTATTATACTTAGTCTAAACAGAAGTGGCTAATCCATTATAAACACACCAGTTTAAAATTGACCTTATCCCACATGGTGTTTTGAACATAACTAATATTAAATACATTTACCTGTCTATTATACATTCTCAGTTGTGATAAACCATTCACAGAACTGTGGCTCTGCCAATTCAGCTGCAGTATGTTAGTTCAGTGTCTTTATCAGCAGTTCAAATCCTGCCATACACCAGAGCGGATGAGTAATATTGCAACAGAAGGCTGTTTGGAGGACTTTCTTCACATGGCTCGAGGTGTGAATGGGGTTAAATCACCTGGTTAAGGATCTCAAGGTCTTGTTACAGTTGGCTGATCGTTGTAGGCCACCACCTCTGTTTAAAGATGGATGTTCCAGATGGACATAGATGGCCTCTTCTACACCTCTCTCAAACCATCTGTCCTCTCTATCCAAAAAGTGGACATTATTGTCCTCGAAGGAGATCACATAATCTTATAAAGATCCCCCACCAAACTTTGACAATAAGAAAATACTCTTGTGAAGGCCTCCGTCAGTGCAGTGGTTACAAAGTGTGGTCATGTGAGCATTGGTGGTTCAGTGGTAGAATTCTCGCCTGCCACGCGGGAGGCCCGGGTTCGATTCCCGGCCAATGCAACAGGCTTTTTATTCAGTGTAGTTGTACACGTTCAAACATGTGTTTAATGCAATGTGAATTGCAGTGCACCTTGTAACCTAGATCTTGTAATCATGTAGCTTAGCGTTACTATAGACCATCATGATTTTGTGCTTTGTCTTTATCAAAAGTGAAAATCATCTACTAATATGATGAAGGTGTTTTAATATTGAGGGGTGCAGGAGGACACACAATCCTTAAGTGTAGTTGTGACCACGTCAGGCCATTTTGACACGGTCAAGCGAGTCGTTTGGCTCACATGAGCCCAGGTGTGACTCGTTGGTCGGTCGTTGCCCCACCTTGACGTCATGTGAGTCGTTAGGGTCACACGGCTCGAGGTGTGAATGGGGTTAAATCACCTGGTTAGGCATCGCTAATAATTCAGTCAGTTGTGCTGTTCTGTGTGTGTCTGATGTCTCCTGTGTGTTTGCAGAGGGGATGTAGCTCAGTGGTAGAGCGCATGCTTTGCATGTATGAGGCCCCGGGTTCAATCCCCGGCATCTCCATCAGCCTTTATGTTGACAACTACACATCACGTAGAGGGTGGAGATCTGCTGAAGAAACTGTAAATAACAGCCAAAGTCACAGATGGATGACAGAGTACAGGTAAAATCAATGTCTGAGGCGTCTTAGTAAGAGTTTGAGCCCCATGTGCTGCCAGAACAGCTTTGTTGCACAGAGATTGATATTGTAGAAACTGTACAAGTCTCTGGAACTGTACTAGAGGAATGGATCCCCATTGTACCAAAAGATGGGGTGGACTGAAAAATATAAGCACCTCTCTCCAGAGTAGTAGCAATGAGAGTAAAGTTGTAGTTTTTGTTTGGTGGTGATGGTGATCTGTCACAGCTGCAACATGTTTGCTGCCCCTCCTCCTTCTCTTTTCCCTCTCTCCTCTCCTGTGGAATTCCTGACACAAACTGCTGACTCTGCAGTGGAATTCCTTGTTTTGCCACTGCGATGGTGGTATAGTGGTGAGCATAGCTGCCTTCCAAGCAGTTGACCCGGGTTCGATTCCCGGCCATCGCAATAGTTTTTCTTTCTGCGGAATGCTCACAGTACAGCGTACGCTAACTTTATTGTAGGATCAGTGCTCGTCTTGTTTTTTGCTGTTATGAGAGTTATGAGCTGTATGGTATGGTTGATGGGTACAAGTTGACAAGTAACAGGATCATATTCAGGTTTCATACTGAACAGGGCTGTTGTTAAATTGAATGGTTATTACAGTCTGAAATGACTTTGGCTCATCCACAATATAAAAATCATATGCACATTTTCAGTGTAACTGGGAAACTTAGTTCAGTGGTGAAATTTTCACTTTCCACGTGTGTTTGAGATGCACCAGTACACATTATATCTGCATTTTCTGTTGGCATTAGATGAACAGATTTGAGCATGTACAGATCCATGCACAGACAAGCAGTTCTGACAAAACATACTGGGACTGGGACAACTCTGTGTCCCAAACTGCGACTGCACTGATTTCCCCGGTGTCTTCTCTACAACATCCAACACACTGTTCTCAGTTTCTCATTGTTCTGTCTACATAATGAACACGTACCTAAACATTTGCCCCGTGTGAGGCTCGAACTCACGACCTTCAGATTATGAGACTGACGCGCTGCCTACTGCGCCAACGAGGCCCACAGTGCAGCTGGTACAGAGGAGATAGCAGGAATCAAAAGAAGGAGGTGACTTACTGTGTTGCTGATTGTGGTGCAAGTATGTTGAAATGATACAGTTCTTATGTGACAAACCATACAGACAGGGAGTTTTGTTGAACAGTAAAGCAGTAAAATGACGCGTGAGTTGCAACTCCTGCATGGCTGTTCTCTATGAACACTTTTGGTTTCTGATGCAGCTGGCCAATATGTCCATGTTTATATGAAGAGATAAAAACTTTGACGTTTTGATGTGGTCATAAAGATGTCACTGGGATGTCACTGATATTCTATTCTGTTCTATATAGAAGCTAGTAGAATATTGCTCACTCAGTAAAGAAAACACAGTAACGGATTATAATCTAAAAAAAATCTTTATCAGTGGTAGAGCGCATGCTTTGCATGTATGAGGCCCAGGGTTCAATCCCCGGCATCTCCATCAGCCCTTATGTTGACAACTAAATAGCTGATTACATCAGATGCAATGTTCCCTCTAAGCTGCACACAGTGCATGGTTGTGTGAATTGCTTAACAGTACCATGCAGTGCACCTTGTAACCTAGATCTTGTAATCATGTAGCTTAGCGTTACTATATACCATCATGATTTTGTGCTTTGTCTTTATCAAAAGTGAAAATCATCTACTAATATGATGAAGATGTTTTAATATTGAGGGGTGCAGGAGGACACACAATCGCTAACAATTATGTAGTTGTCGTGGCCGAGTGGTTAAGGCGATGGACTAGAAATCCATTGGGGTCTCCCCGCGCAGGTTCGAATCCTGCCGACAACGTCAGACCATTTTGACATGGTCAAGCAAGTTGTTTGGCTCACATGAGCCCAGGTGTGACTCGTTGGTCGGTCGTTGCTCCACCTGTGAGTCGTTAGGGTCACATGGCTCGAGGTGTGAATGGGGTTAAATCACCTGGTTAAGGATCTGAAGTCGTGTTACAGTTGGCTGATCGTTGTAGGCCACCACCTCTGTTGTGTTTGTTTTACACCTCTCTCAAGCTCCTCCTCTTCTCCACTCCTCCTCCCTCTACTTATTATACTTAGTCTAAACAGAAGTGGCTAATCCATTATAAACACACCAGTTTAAAATTGACCTTATCCCACATGGTGTTTTGAACATAACTAATATTAAATACATTTACCTGTCTATTATACATTCTCAGTTGTGATAAACCATTCACAGAACTGTGGCTCTGCCAATTCAGCTGCAGTATGTTAGTTCAGTGTCTTTATCAGCAGTTCAAATCCTGCCATACACCAGAGCGGATGAGTAATATTGCAACAGAAGGCTGTTTGGAGGACTTTCTTCACATGGCTCGAGGTGTGAATGGGGTTAAATCACCTGGTTAAGGATCTCAAGGTCTTGTTACAGTTGGCTGATCGTTGTAGGCCACCACCTCTGTTTAAAGATGGATGTTCCAGATGGACATAGATGGCCTCTTCTACACCTCTCTCAAACCATCTGTCCTCTCTATCCAAAAAGTGGACATTATTGTCCTCGAAGGAGATCACATAATCTTATAAAGATCCCCCACCAAACTTTGACAATAAGAAAATACTCTTGTGAAGGCCTCCGTCAGTGCAGTGGTTACAAAGTGTGGTCATGTGAGCATTGGTGGTTCAGTGGTAGAATTCTCGCCTGCCACGCGGGAGGCCCGGGTTCGATTCCCGGCCAATGCAACAGGCTTTTTATTCAGTGTAGTTGTACACGTTCAAACATGTGTTTAATGCAATGTGAATTGCAGTGCACCTTGTAACCTAGATCTTGTAATCATGTAGCTTAGCGTTACTATAGACCATCATGATTTTGTGCTTTGTCTTTATCAAAAGTGAAAATCATCTACTAATATGATGAAGGTGTTTTAATATTGAGGGGTGCAGGAGGACACACAATCCTTAAGTGTAGTTGTGACCACGTCAGGCCATTTTGACACGGTCAAGCGAGTCGTTTGGCTCACATGAGCCCAGGTGTGACTCGTTGGTCGGTCGTTGCCCCACCTTGACGTCATGTGAGTCGTTAGGGTCACACGGCTCGAGGTGTGAATGGGGTTAAATCACCTGGTTAGGCATCGCTAATAATTCAGTCAGTTGTGCTGTTCTGTGTGTGTCTGATGTCTCCTGTGTGTTTGCAGAGGGGATGTAGCTCAGTGGTAGAGCGCATGCTTTGCATGTATGAGGCCCCGGGTTCAATCCCCGGCATCTCCATCAGCCTTTATGTTGACAACTACACATCACGTAGAGGGTGGAGATCTGCTGAAGAAACTGTAAATAACAGCCAAAGTCACAGATGGATGACAGAGTACAGGTAAAATCAATGTCTGAGGCGTCTTAGTAAGAGTTTGAGCCCCATGTGCTGCCAGAACAGCTTTGTTGCACAGAGATTGATATTGTAGAAACTGTACAAGTCTCTGGAACTGTACTAGAGGAATGGATCCCCATTGTACCAAAAGATGGGGTGGACTGAAAAATATAAGCACCTCTCTCCAGAGTAGTAGCAATGAGAGTACAGTTGTAGTTTTTGTTTGGTGGTGATGGTGATCTGTCACAGCTGCAACATGTTTGCTGCCCCTCCTCCTTCTCTTTTCCCTCTCTCCTCTCCTGTGGAATTCCTGACACAAACTGCTGACTCTGCAGTGGAATTCCTTGTTTTGCCACTGCGATGGTGGTATAGTGGTGAGCATAGCTGCCTTCCAAGCAGTTGACCCGGGTTCGATTCCCGGCCATCGCAATAGTTTTTCTTTCTGCGGAATGCTCACAGTACAGCGTACGCTAACTTTATTGTAGGATCAGTGCTCGTCTTGTTTTTTGCTGTTATGAGAGTTATGAGCTGTATGGTATGGTTGATGGGTACAAGTTGACAAGTAACAGGATCATATTCAGGTTTCATACTGAACAGGGCTGTTGTTAAATTGAATGGTTATTACAGTCTGAAATGACTTTGGCTCATCCACAATATAAAAATCATATGCACATTTTCAGTGTAACTGGGAAACTTAGTTCAGTGGTGAAATTTTCACTTTCCACGTGTGTTTGAGATGCACCAGTACACATTATATCTGCATTTTCTGTTGGCATTAGATGAACAGATTTGAGCATGTACAGATCCATGCACAGACAAGCAGTTCTGACAAAACATACTGGGACTGGGACAACTCTGTGTCCCAAACTGCGACTGCACTGATTTCCCCGGTGTCTTCTCTACAACATCCAACACACTGTTCTCAGTTTCTCATTGTTCTGTCTACATAATGAACACGTACCTAAACATTTGCCCCGTGTGAGGCTCGAACTCACGACCTTCAGATTATGAGACTGACGCGCTGCCTACTGCGCCAACGAGGCCCACAGTGCAGCTGGTACAGAGGAGATAGCAGGAATCAAAAGAAGGAGGTGACTTACTGTGTTGCTGATTGTGGTGCAAGTATGTTGAAATGATACAGTTCTTATGTGACAAACCATACAGACAAGGAGTTTTGTTGAACAGTAAAGCAGTAAAATGACGCGTGAGTTGCAACTCCTGCATGGCTGTTCTCTATGAACACTTTTGGTTTCTGATGCAGCTGGCCAATATGTCCATGTTTATATGAAGAGATAAAAACTTTGACGTTTTGATGTGGTCATAAAGATGTCACTGGGATGTCACTGATATTCTATTCTGTTCTATATAGAAGCTAGTAGAATATTGCTCACTCAGTAAAGAAAACACAGTAACGGATTATAATCTAAAAAAAATCTTTATCAGTGGTAGAGCGCATGCTTTGCATGTATGAGGCCCAGGGTTCAATCCCTGGCATCTCCATTGAGGGGTGCAGGAGGACACACAATCGCTAACAATTATGTAGTTGTCGTGGCCGAGTGGTTAAGGCGATGGACTAGAAATCCATTGGGGTCTCCCCGCGCAGGTTCGAATCCTGCCGACAACGTCAGACCATTTTGACATGGTCAAGCAAGTTGTTTGGCTCACATGAGCCCAGGTGTGACTCGTTGGTCGGTCGTTGCCCCACCTGTGAGTCGTTAGGGTCACATGGCTCGAGGTGTGAATGGGGTTAAATCACCTGGTTAAGGATCTGAAGTCGTGTTACAGTTGGCTGATCGTTGTAGGCCACCACCTCTGTTGTGTTTGTTTTACACCTCTCTCAAGCTCCTCCTCTTCTCCACTCCTCCTCCCTCTACTTATTATACTTAGTCTAAACAGAAGTGGCTAATCCATTATAAACACACCAGTTTAAAATTGACCTTATCCCACATGGTGTTTTGAACATAACTAATATTAAATACATTTACCTGTCTATTATACATTCTCAGTTGTGATAAACCATTCACAGAACTGTGGCTCTGCCAATTCAGCTGCAGTATGTTAGTTCAGTGTCTTTATCAGCAGTTCAAATCCTGCCATACACCAGAGCGGATGAGTAATATTGCAACAGAAGGCTGTTTGGAGGACTTTCTTCACATGGCTCGAGGTGTGAATGGGGTTAAATCACCTGGTTAAGGATCTCAAGGTCTTGTTACAGTTGGCTGATCGTTGTAGGCCACCACCTCTGTTTAAAGATGGATGTTCCAGATGGACATAGATGGCCTCTTCTACACCTCTCTCAAACCATCTGTCCTCTCTATCCAAAAAGTGGACATTATTGTCCTCGAAGGAGATCACATAATCTTATAAAGATCCCCCACCAAACTTTGACAATAAGAAAATACTCTTGTGAAGGCCTCCGTCAGCGCAGTGGTTACAAAGTGTGGTCATGTGAGCATTGGTGGTTCAGTGGTAGAATTCTCGCCTGCCACGCGGGAGGCCCGGGTTCGATTCCCGGCCAATGCAACAGGCTTTTTATTCAGTGTAGTTGTACATGTTCAAACATGTGTTTAATGCAATGTGAATTGCAGTGCACCTTGTAACCTAGATCTTGTAATCATGTAGCTTAGCGTTACTATAGACCATCATGATTTTGTGCTTTGTCTTTATCAAAAGTGAAAATCATCTACTAATATGATGAAGGTGTTTTAATATTGAGGGGTGCAGGAGGACACACAATCCTTAAGTGTAGTTGTGACCACGTCAGGCCATTTTGACACGGTCAAGCGAGTCGTTTGGCTCACATGAGCCCAGGTGTGACTCGTTGGTCGGTCGTTGCCCCACCTTGACGTCATGTGAGTCGTTAGGGTCACACGGCTCGAGGTGTGAATGGGGTTAAATCACCTGGTTAGGCATCGCTAATAATTCAGTCAGTTGTGCTGTTCTGTGTGTGTCTGATGTCTCCTGTGTGTTTGCAGAGGGGATGTAGCTCAGTGGTAGAGCGCATGCTTTGCATGTATGAGGCCCCGGGTTCAATCCCCGGCATCTCCATCAGCCTTTATGTTGACAACTACACATCACGTAGAGGGTGGAGATCTGCTGAAGAAACTGTAAATAACAGCCAAAGTCACAGATGGATGACAGAGTACAGGTAAAATCAATGTCTGAGGCGTCTTAGTAAGAGTTTGAGCCCCATGTGCTGCCAGAACAGCTTTGTTGCACAGAGATTGATATTGTAGAAACTGTACAAGTCTCTGGAACTGTACTAGAGGAATGGATCCCCATTGTACCAAAAGATGGGGTGGACTGAAAAATATAAGCACCTCTCTCCAGAGTAGTAGCAATGAGAGTACAGTTGTAGTTTTTGTTTGGTGGTGATGGTGATCTGTCACAGCTGCAACATGTTTGCTGCCCCTCCTCCTTCTCTTTTCCCTCTCTCCTCTC
>NW_026116510.1:32500-42020 GCF_001640805.2 Lates calcarifer
CCTTGTAACCTAGATCTTGTAATCATGTAGCTTAGCGTTACTATATACCATCATGATTTTGTGCTTTGTCTTTATCAAAGTAAAATCATCTACTAATATGATGAAGATTTTTAATATTGAGGGGTGCAGGAGGACACACAATCGCTAACAATTATGTAGTTGTCGTGGCCGAGTGGTTAAGGCGATGGACTAGAAATCCATTGGGGTCTCCCCGCGCAGGTTCGAATCCTGCCGACAACGTCAGACCATTTTGACATGGTCAAGCAAGTTGTTTGGCTCACATGAGCCCAGGTGTGACTCGTTGGTCGGTCGTTGCTCCACCTGTGAGTCGTTAGGGTCACATGGCTCGAGGTGTGAATGGGGTTAAATCACCTGGTTAAGGATCTGAAGTCGTGTTACAGTTGGCTGATCGTTGTAGGCCACCACCTCTGTTGTGTTTGTTTTACACCTCTCTCAAGCTCCTCCTCTTCTCCACTCCTCCTCCCTCTACTTATTATACTTAGTCTAAACAGAAGTGGCTAATCCATTATAAACACACCAGTTTAAAATTGACCTTATCCCACATGGTGTTTTGAACATAACTAATATTAAATACATTTACCTGTCTATTATACATTCTCAGTTGTGATAAACCATTCACAGAACTGTGGCTCTGCCAATTCAGCTGCAGTATGTTAGTTCAGTGTCTTTATCAGCAGTTCAAATCCTGCCATACACCAGAGCGGATGAGTAATATTGCAACAGAAGGCTGTTTGGAGGACTTTCTTCACATGGCTCGAGGTGTGAATGGGGTTAAATCACCTGGTTAAGGATCTCAAGGTCTTGTTACAGTTGGCTGATCGTTGTAGCCACCACCTCTGTTTAAAGATGGATGTTCCAGATGGACATAGATGGCCTCTTCTACACCTCTCTCAAACCATCTGTCCTCTCTATCCAAAAAAGTGGACATTATTGTCCTCGAAGGAGATCACATAATCTTATAAAGATCCCCCACCAAACTTTGACAATAAGAAAATACTCTTGTGAAGGCCTCCGTCAGTGCAGTGGTTACAAAGTGTGGTCATGTGAGCATTGGTGGTTCAGTGGTAGAATTCTCGCCTGCCACGCGGGAGGCCCGGGTTCGATTCCCGGCCAATGCAACAGGCTTTTTATTCAGTGTAGTTGTACACGTTCAAACATGTGTTTAATGCAATGTGAATTGCAGTGCACCTTGTAACCTAGATCTTGTAATCATGTAGCTTAGCGTTACTATAGACCATCATGATTTTGTGCTTTGTCTTTATCAAAAGTGAAAATCATCTACTAATATGATAAGGTGTTTTAATATTGAGGGGTGCAGGAGGACACACAATCCTTAAGTGTAGTTGTGACCACGTCAGGCCATTTTGACACGGTCAAGCGAGTCGTTTGGCTCACATGAGCCCAGGTGTGACTCGTTGGTCGGTCGTTGCCCCACCTTGACGTCATGTGAGTCGTTAGGGTCACACGGCTCGAGGTGTGAATGGGGTTAAATCACCTGGTTAGGCATCGCTAATAATTCAGTCAGTTGTGCTGTTCTGTGTGTGTCTGATGTCTCCTGTGTGTTTGCAGAGGGGATGTAGCTCAGTGGTAGAGCGCATGCTTTGCATGTATGAGGCCCCGGGTTCAATCCCCGGCATCTCCATCAGCCTTTATGTTGACAACTACACATCACGTAGAGGGTGGAGATCTGCTGGAAGAAACTGTAAATAACAGCCAAAGTCACAGATGGATGACAGAGTACAGGTAAAATCAATGTCTGAGGCGTCTTAGTAAGAGTTTGAGCCCCATGTGCTGCCAGAACAGCTTTGTTGCACAGAGATTGATATTGTAGAAACTGTACAAGTCTCTGGAACTGTACTAGAGGAATGGATCCCATTGTACCAAAAGATGGGGTGGACTGAAAAATATAAGCACCTCTCTCCAGAGTAGTAGCAATGAGAGTACAGTTGTAGTTTTTGTTTGGTGGTGATGGTGATCTGTCACAGCTGCAACATGTTTGCTGCCCCTCCTCCTTCTCTTTCCCTCTCTCCTCTCCTGTGGAATTCCTGACACAAACTGCTGACTCTGCAGTGGAATTCCTTGTTTTGCCACTGCGATGGTGGTATAGTGGTGAGCATAGCTGCCTTCCAAGCAGTTGACCCCGGGTCGATTCCCGGCCCATCGCAATAGTTTTTCTTTCTGCGGAATGCTCACAGTACAGCGTACGCTAACTTTATTGTAGGATCAGTGCTCGTCTTGTTTTTTTGCTGTTATGAGAGTTATGAGCTGTATGGTATGGTTGATGGGTACAAGTTGACAAGTAACAGGATCATATTCAGGTTTCATACTGAACAGGCTGTTGTTAAATTGAATGGTTATTACAGTCTGAAATGACTTTGGCTCATCCACAATATAAAAATCATATGCACATTTTCAGTGTAACTGGGAAACTTAGTTCAGTGGTGAAATTTTCACTTTCCACGTGTGTTTGAGATGCACCAGTACACATTATATCTGCATTTTCTGTTGGCATTAGATGAACAGATTTGAGCATGTACAGATCCATGCACAGACAAGCAGTTCTGACAAAACATACTGGACTGGGACACTCTGGTCCCAAACTGCGACTGCACTGATCCCGGTCTTCTCTACAACATCCAACACACTGTTCTCAGTTTCTCATTGTTCTGTCTACATAATGAACACGTACCTAAACATTTGCCCCGTGTGAGGCTCGAACTCACGACCTTCAGATTATGAGACTGACGCGCTGCCTACTGCCGCCAACGAGGCCCACAGTGCAGCTGGTACAGAGGAGATAGCAGGAATCAAAAGAAGGAGGTGACTTACTGTGTTGCTGATTGTGGTGCAAGTATGTTGAAATGATACAGTTCTTATGTGACAAACCATACAGACAGGGAGTTTGTTGAACAGTAAAGCAGTAAAATGACGCGTGAGTTGCAACTCCTGCATGGCTGTTCTCTATGAACACTTTTGGTTTCTGATGCAGCTGGCCAATATGTCCATGTTTATATGAAGAGATAAAAACTTTGACGTTTTGATGTGGTCATAAAGATGTCACTGGATGTCACTGATATTCTATTCTGTTCTATATAGAAGCTAGTAGAATATTGCTCACTCAGTAAAGAAAACACCAGTAACGGATTATAATCTAAAAAAATCTTTATCAGTGGTAGAGCGCATGCTTTGCATGTATGAGGCCCAGGGTTCAATCCCCTGGCATCTACCATTGAGGGCGTGCACCAGTGAGGGGACACACAATCGCTAACAATTATATGTAGTTGGTCCGTGGCCGATGTATGGTTTAACGGGCGATTTGGCGATTACTAGAAATCCATTGGGGTCTCCCCGCGCAGGTTCGAATCCTGCCGACAACGTCAGACCATTTTGACATGGTCAAGCAAGTTGTTTGGCCACAGTGTGACTCAGTTGTGCTCGTGTCGGTCGTTGCTCCACCTGTGAGTCGTTAGGGTCACATGGCTCGAGTGTGAATGGGGTTAAATCACCTGGTTAAGGATCTGAAGTCGTGTTACAGTTGGCTGATCGTTGTAGGCCACCACCTCTGTTGTGTTTGTTTTACACCTCTCTCAAGCTCCTCCTCTTCTCCACTCCTCCTCCCTCTACTTATTATACTTAGTCTAAACAGAAGTGGCTAATCCATTATAAACACACCAGTTTAAAATTGACCTTATCCCACATGTGTTTTGAACATAACTAATATTAAATACATTTACCTGTCTATTATACATTCTCAGTTGTGATAAACCATTCACAGAACTGTGGCTCTGCCAATTCAGCTGCAGTATGTTAGTTCAGTGTCTTTATCAGCAGTTCAAATCCTGCCATACACCAGAGCGGATGAGTGATATTGCAACAGAAGGCTGTTTGGAGGACTTTCTTCACATGGCTCGAGGTGTGAATGGGGTTAAATCACCTGGTTAAGGATCTCAAGGTCTTGTTACAGTTGGCTGATCGTTGTAGGGCCACCACCTCTGTTTAAAGATGGATGTTCCAGATGGACATAGATGGCCTCTTCTACACCTCTCTCAAACCATCTGTCCTCTCTATCCAAAAAGTGGACATTATTGTCCTCGAAGGAGATCACATAATCTTATAAAGATCCCCACCAAACTTTGACAATAAGAAAATACTCTTGTGAAGGCCTCCGTCAGCGCAGTGGTTACAAAGTGTGGTCATGTGAGCATTGGTGGTTCAGTGGTAGAATTCTCGCCTGCCACGCGGGAGGCCCGGGTTCGATTCCCGGCCAATGCAACAGGCTTTTTATTCAGTGTAGTTGTACATGTTCAAACATGTGTTTAATGCAATGTGAATTGCAGTGCACCTTGTAACCTAGATCTTGTAATCATGTAGCTTAGCGTTACTATAGACCATCATGATTTTGTGCTTTGTCTTTATCAAAGTTGAAAATCATCTACTAATATGATAAGGTGTTTTAATATTGAGGGGTGCAGGAGGACACCACAATCCTTAAGTGTAGTTGTGACCACGTCAGGCCATTTTGACCACGGTCAAGCGAGTCGTTTGGCTCACATGAGCCCAGGTGTGACTCGTTGGTCGGTCGTTGCCCCACCTTGACGTCATGTGAGTCGTTAGGGTCACACGGCTCGAGGTGTGAATGGGGTTAAATCACCTGGTTAGGCATCGCTAATAATTCAGTCAGTTGTGCTGTTCTGTGTGTGTCTGATGTCTCCTGTGTGTTTGCAGAGGGATGTAGCTCAGTGGTAGAGCGCATGCTTTGCATGTATGAGGCCCCGGGTTCAATCCCCGGCATCTCCATCAGCCTTTATGTTGACAACTACACATCACGTAGAGGGTGGAGATCTGCTGAAGAAACTGTAAATAACAGCCAAAGTCACAGATGGATGACAGAGTACAGGTAAAATCAATGTCTGAGGCGTCTTAGTAAGAGTTTGAGCCCCATGTGCTGCCAGAACAGCTTTGTTGCACAGAGATTGATATTGTTAGAAACTGTACAAGTCTCTGGAACTGTACTAGAGGAATGGATCCCCATTGTACCAAAAGATGGGGTGGACTGAAAAATATAAGCACCTCTCTCCAGAGTAGTAGCAATGAGAGTACAGTTGTAGTTTTTGTTTGGTGGTGATGGTGATCTGTCACAGCTGCAACATGTTTGCTGCCCCTCCTCCTTCTCTTTTCCCTCTCTCCTCTCCTGTGGAATTCCTGACACAAACTGCTGACTCTGCAGTGGAATTCCTTGTTTTTCCACTGCGATGGTGGTATAGTGGTGAGCATAGCTGCCTTCCAAGCAGTTGACCCGGGTTCGATTCCCGGCCATCGCAATAGTTTTTCTTTCTGCGGAATGCTCACAGTACAGCGTACCGCTAACTTTATTGTAGGATCAGTGCTCGTCTTGTTTTTTGCTGTTATGAGAGTTATGAGCTGTATGGTATGGGTTGATGGGTACAAGTTGACAAGTAACAGGATCATATTCAGGTTTCATACTGAACAGGGCTTGTTGTTAAATTGAATGGTTATTACAGTCTGAAATGACTTTGGCTCATCCACAATATAAAAATCATATGCACATTTTCAGTGTAACTGGGAAACTTAGTTCCAGTGGTGAAATTTTCACTTTCCACGTGTGTTTGAGATTGCACCAGTACACATTATATCTGCATTTTCTTTGGCATTAGATGAACAGATTTGAGCATGTACAGATCCATGCACAGACAAGCAGTTCTGACAAACATACTGGGACTGGGACAACTCTGTGTCCCAACTGCGACACACTGATTTCCCCGGTGTCTTCTCTACAACATCCAACACACTGTTCTCAGTTTCTCATTGTTCTGTCTACATAATGAACACGTACCTAAACATTTGCCCGTGTTGAGGCTCGAACTCACGACCTTCAGATTATGAGACTGACGCGCTGCCTACTGCGCCAACGAGGCCCACAGTGCAGCTGGTACAGAGGAGATAGCAGGAATCAAAAGAAGGAGGTGACTTACTGTGTTGCTGATTGTGGTGCAAGTATGTTGAAATGATACAGTTCTTATGTGACAAACCATACAGACAGGGAGTTTTGTTGAACAGTAAAGCAGTAAAATGACGCGTGAGTTGCAACTCCTGCATGGCTGTTCTCTATGAACACTTTTGGTTTCTGATGCAGCTGGCCAATATGTCCATGTTTATATGAAGAGATAAAAACTTTGACGTTTTGATGTGGTCATAAAGATGTCACTGGGATGTCACTGATATTCTATTTCTGTTCTATATAGAAGCTAGTAGAATATTGCTCACTCAGTAAAGAAAACACAGTAACGGATTATAATCTAAAAAAAATCTTTATCAGTGGTAGAGCGCATGCTTTGCATGTATGAGGCCCAGGGTTCAATCCCCGGCATCTCCATTGAGGGGTGCAGGAGGACACACAATCGCTAACAATTATGTAGTTGTCGTGGCCGAGTGGTTTAAGGCGATGGACTAGAAATCCATTGGGGTCTCCCCGCGCAGGTTCGAATCCTGCCGACAACGTCAGACCATTTTGACATGGTCAAGCAAGTTGTTTGGCCCAGGTGTGACTCGTTGGTCGGTCGTTGCTCCACCTGTGAGTCGTTAGGGTCACATGGCTCGAGGTGTGAATGGGGTTAAATCACCTGGTTAAGGATCTGAAGTCGTGTTACAGTTGGCTGATCGTTGTAGGCCACCACCTCTGTTGTGTTTGTTTTACACCTCTCTCAAGCTCCTCCTCTTCTCCACTCCTCCTCCCTCTACTTATTATACTTAGTCTAAACAGAAGTGGCTAATCCATTATAAACACACCAGTTTAAAATTGACCTTATCCCACATGGTGTTTTGAACATAACTAATATTAAATACATTTACCTGTCTATTATACATTCTCAGTTGTGATAAAACCATTCACAGAACTGTGGCTCTGCCAATTCAGCTGCAGTATGTTAGTTCAGTGTCTTTATCAGCAGTTCAAATCCTGCCATACACCAGAGCGATGAGTGATTATTGCAACAGAATGCTGTTTGGAGGACTTTCTTCACATGGCTCGAGGTGTGAATGGGGTTAAATCACCTGGTTAAGGATCTCAAGGTCTTGTTACAGTTGGCTGATCGTTGTAGGCCACCACCTCTGTTTAAAGATGGATGTTCCAGATGGACATAGATGGCCTCTTCTACACCTCTCTCAAACCATCTGTCCTCTCTATCCAAAAAGTGGACATTATTGTCCTCGAAGGAGATCACATAATCTTATAAAGATCCCCCACCAAACTTTGACAATAAGAAAATACTCTTGTGAAGGCCTCCGTCAGCGCAGTGGTTACAAAGTGTGGTCATGTGAGCATTGGTGGTTCAGTGGTTAGAATTCTCGCCTGCCACGCGGGAGGCCCGGGTTCGATTCCCGGCCAATGCAACAGCTTTTTATTCAGTGTAGTTGTACATGTTCAAACATGTGTTTAATGCAATGTGAATTGCAGTGCACCTTGTAACCTAGATCTTGTAATCATGTAGCTTAGCGTTACTATAGACCATCATGATTTGTGCTTTGTCTTTATCAAAAGTGAAAATCATCTACTAATATGATTAAGGTGTTTTAATATTGAGGGGTGCAGGAGGACACACAATCCTTAAGTGTAGTTGTGACCACGTCAGGCCATTTTGACACGGTCAAGCGAGTCGTTTGGCTCACATGAGCCCAGGTGTGACTCGTTGGTCGGTCGTTGCCCACCTTGACGTCATGTGAGTCGTTAGGGTCACACGGCTCGAGGTGTGAATGGGGGTTAAATCACCTGGTTAGGCATCGCTAATAATTCAGTCAGTTGTGCTGTTCTGTGTGTGTCTGATGTCTCCTGTGTGTTTGCAGAGGGGATGTAGCTCAGTGGTAGAGCGCATGCTTTGCATGTATGAGGCCCCGGGTTCAATCCCCGGCATCTCCATCAGCCTTTATGTTGACAACTACACATCACGTAGAGGGTGGAGATCTGCTGAAGAAACTGTAAATAACAGCCAAAGTCACAGATGGATGACAGAGTACAGGTAAAATCAATGTCTGAGGCGTCTTAGTAAGAGTTTGAGCCCCATGTGCTGCCAGAACAGCTTTGTTGCACAGAGATTGATATTGTAGAAACTGTACAAGTCTCTGGAACTGTACTAGAGGAATGGATCCCCATTGTACCAAAAGATGGGGTGGACTGAAAAATATAAGCACCTCTCTCCAGAGTAGTAGCAATGAGAGTACAGTTGTAGTTTTTGTTTGGTGGTGATGGTGATCTGTCACAGCTGCAACATGTTTGCTGCCCCTCCTCCTTCTCTTTCCCTCTCTCCTCTCCTGTGGAATTCCTGACACAAACTGCTGACTCTGCAGTGGAATTCCTTGTTTTCCACTGCGATGGTGGTATAGTGGTGAGCATAGCTGCCTTCCAAGCAGTTGACCCGGGTTCGATTCCCGCCATCGCAATAGTTTTTCTTTCTGCGGAATGCTCACAGTACAGCGTACGCTAACTTTATTGTAGGATCAGTGCTCGTCTTGTTTTTTGCTGTTATGAGAGTTATGAGCTGTATGGTATGGTTGATGGGTACAAGTTGACAAGTAACAGGATCATATTCAGGTTTCATACTGAACAGGGCTGTTGTTAAATTGAATGGTTATTACAGTCTGAAATGACTTTGGCTCATCCACAATATAAAAATCATATGCACATTTTCAGTGTAACTGGGAAACTTAGTTCAGTGGTGAAATTTTCACTTTCCACGTGTGTTTGAGATGCACCAGTACACATTATATCTGCATTTTCTGTTGGCATTAGATGAACAGATTTGAGCATGTACAGATCCATGCACAGACAAGCAGTTCTGACAAAACATACTGGGACTGGGACAACTCTGTGTCCCAAACTGCGACTGCACTGATTTCCCCGGTGTCTTCTCTACAACATCCAACACACTGTTCTCAGTTTCTCATTGTTCTGTCTACATAATGAACACGTACCTAAACATTTGCCCCGTGTGAGGCTCGAACTCACGACCTTCAGATTATGAGACTGACGCGCTGCCTACTGCGCCAACGAGGCCCACAGTGCAGCTGGTACAGAGGAGATAGCAGGAATCAAAAGAAGGAGGTGACTTACTGTGTTGCTGATTGTGGTGCAAGTATGTTGAAATGATACAGTTCTTATGTGACAAACCATACAGACAGGGAGTTTTGTTGAACAGTAAAGCAGTAAAATGACGCGTGAGTTGCAACTCCTGCATGGCTGTTCTCTATGAACACTTTTGGTTTCTGATGCAGCTGGCCAATATGTCCATGTTTATATGAAGAGATAAAAACTTTGACGTTTTGATGTGGTCATAAAGATGTCACTGGGATGTCACTGATATTCTATTCTGTTCTATATAGAAGCTAGTAGAATATTGCTCACTCAGTAAAGAAAACACAGTAACGGATTATAATCTAAAAAAATCTTTATCAGTGGTAGAGCGCATGCTTTGCATGTATGAGGCCC
>NW_026116511.1:0-6584 GCF_001640805.2 Lates calcarifer
AAAAATGTCATAGTATAGTAAGGCGTCAAAAACATCAAAAATGTCAAAAAATGTCATAGTATAGTAAGGCGTCAAAAAAACATCAAAAAATGTCATAGTATAGTAAGGTCAAAAATGGTCAAAAAATGTCATAGTATAGTAAGGCGTCAAAAATGTCAAAAATGTCATAGTATAGTAAGGTGTCAAAAAACATCAAAAAATGTCATAGTATAGTAAGCGTCAAAAAAATTAAAAAAAAAAAATTCATAGTATAGTAAGTGTCAAAAACATCAAAAAATGTCATAGTATAGTAAGATGTCAAAAATGGTCAAAAAATGTCATAGTATAGTAAGGTGTCAAAAATGGTCAAAAAATGTCATAGTATAGTAAGACATCAAAAAACATCAAAAAATGTCATAGTATAGTAAGAGGTCAAAAATGGTCAAAAAATGTCATAGTATAGTATGACGTCAAAAATGGTCAAAAAATGTCATAGTATAGTAAGGCGTCAAAAAACATCAAAAAATGTCATAGTATGGTAAGGCGTCAAAAATGGTCAAAAAAATGTCATAGTATAGTAAGGCGTCAAAAATGGTCAAAAAATGTCATAGTATAGTATGACGTCAAAAAACATCAAAAAATGTCATAGTATAGTAAGGTGTCAAAAAACATCAAAAAATGTCATAGTATAGTAAGGCGTCAAAAATGGTCAAAAAATGTCATAGTATAGTAAGGTGTCAAAAAACATCAAAAAATGTCATAGTATAGTAAGGCGTCAAAAATGGTCAAAAAATGTCATAGTATAGTAAGATGTCAAAAATAGTCAAAAAATGTCATAGTATAGTAAGGCGTCAAAAATGGTCAAAAAATGTCATAGTATAGTATGGTGTCAAAAAACATCAAAAAATGTCATAGTATAGTAAGATGTCAAAAATGGTCAAAAAATGTCATAGTATAGTAACGTGTCTAAAAACATCAAAAAATGTCATAGTATAGTAAGATGTCAAAAATGGTCAAAAAATGTCATAGTATAGTAAGATGTCAAAAATGGTCAAAAAATGTCATACTATAGTAAAATGATGAAATAAAACAGGACAACAGTAGTTAATGTTTTTCAAGATGTTTAGAGATGTATAAGACTCCGATAAGCATATCCTCACATGTGCTCATCACTACTTTAAAAGCGGGGTGAGAGAATGTGGTCAAAGTGGTCAAAATTGGTCATTATCTTTACTGTGTTTGTGAAATGTTGTATAGAACACAATCAATAAAGTTTTGTAGCTTAACTTTTGAGTTGACTTTCAGTATTTTCTAATTAATATCACAAAAATGAGTTTGCCAACTATTGTCTAACCCTAACCCTAACCTCTGGCTAAAAGTGGCTAAACAGTGTAACCCTAACCCTAACCCTAACCCCCTAACCCTAACCCTAACCTCTGGCTAAAAGTGGCCAAACACTGTAACCCTAACCCTAACCTCTGGCTAAAAGTCATAACCCTAACCCTAACCTCTAGCCAAAAGCCATAACCCTAACCCTAACCTCTGGCTAAAAGTGGCTAAACACTGTAACCCTAACCCTAATCTCTGGCTAAAAACTGTAACCCTAACCCTAACCTCTGGCTAAAAACTGTAACCCTAACCCTAACCTCTGGCCAAAAGTCATAACCCTAACCCTAACCTCTAGCCAAAAGCCATAACCCTAACCCTAACCTCTAGCCAAAAGCCATAACCCTAACCCTAACCTCTGGCTAAAAACTGTAACCCTAACCCTAACCTCTGGCTAAAAGTCATAACCCTAACCCTAACCTTTAGCCAAAGGCCATAACCCTAACCCTAACCTCTGGCTAAAAGTGGCCAAAAGCTGTAACCCTAATGCTAATCTCTGGCTAAAAACTGTAACCCTAACCCTAATCTCTGGCTAAAAACTATAACCCTAACCCTAACCTCTGGCTAAAAACTGTAACCCTAACCCTAACCTCTGGCCAAAAGCCATAACCCTAACCCTAACCTCTGGCCAAAAGTCATAACCCTAACCCTAACCTCTGGCTAAAAGTCATAACCCTAACCCTAACCTCTGTCTAAAAGTCATAACCCTAACCCTAACCTCTAGCCAAAAGCCATAACCCTAACCCTAACCACTGGCTAAAAGTGGCTAAACACTGTAACCCTAACCCTAACCTCTGGCCAAAAGCCATAACCCTAACCCTAACCTCTAGCCAAAAGCCATAACCCTAACCCTAACCTCTGGCTAAAAACTGTAACCCTAACCCTAACCTCTAGCCAAAAGCCCTAACCCTAACCTCTGGCTACAAATGGTAAGAAGCCACAACCCTGACCCTATCCTCTGGCTAATAGCGGCTAAAAACTGCAACCCAAGTGGCCTCTGGCCGAAAATATTCACCTTCATATAATAGTAAAAAGATCATCCAAATATTCAGTGTTCAGAAATATTTATTTAAGTAAAACAATTAGTCCCCCAGTGGGAAAATTCAGCGTTGTAATAGCAAAAATAGAAAAAGGCATGATATAAACAAGACAAGATAAAAAACAATATATAACAATATACAAACATTATAAACAGTATGAACAGTATAAACAGAACTATGTACACATATTACACTGAAATGGCAAAATACCAAAATGAAATTACAAACACAAAATCTAACCTAACCCACAAACACTGTGTAGACGTGTGAGTCTGTGAATATCAAAGGTAAGACGACTGCTTTGAAATATTTTTTGGCTTATGCTGCATGTTATAGTAGAGTGAGGCGTCAAAAACAGTGCAAAATGTCATAGTATATTAAGGCATAAAAAAATATCATAGGTGTCAAAAATGTCATTGTATACTGTGTGGTCACTGTCAGAAGATGACAAACTGTAAGAGGTGTCTTTCTGTAATAAAATTGCAGAACTTGAAGCTTTAGGCAGTTTCTGTGATGAACATGCTCCATCTCTGCAGAAGGAAGAGACCGCATCACCTGCAGAGGACAGGAAAAGTGGTTAAATGTCATAGTATAATAAGGCGTAAAAAATGGTCAAAAAATGTAATTGTATAGTAAGGCGTCAAAAATGTCATCAAAATATCATAGTATGATAAGGCGTCTCACATGTGAGAGCTGTCTTTTCCTTCTTCATATATATTTGTAATAAAGTTGCAGGACTTGAAGCTTTGGACAGTATCTGTGATGAACATGCTCCGTCTCAGCTGGAGGAGGAGACCGCATCACCTGAAGAGGATAAGAAAAGTGGTTAAATGTCATAGTTTAGTATGTTGTGAAAAATGGTCAAAAAATATCATAGTATAGTAAGGCATCAAAAATGTCATAAAAATGTCATAGTGTAGAAAGGTGTCAAAAATGTCATAAAAATGTCATAGTATAGTATGGTGTCAAAAATGGTCAAAAAATGTCATAGTATAGTAAGGCGTCAAAAATGTCATAAAAATGTCATAGTATAGTATGGCGTCAAAAATGTCATAAAAATGTCATAGTATAGTAAGATGTCAAAAATGGTCAAAAAATGTCATAGTATAGTAAGGCGTCAAAAATAGTCAAAAAATGTCATAGTATAGTAAGGTGTCAAAAAACATCAAAAAATGTCATAGTATAGTATGGCCTCAAAAATGGTCAAAAAATGTCATAGTATAGTAAGGCGTCAAAAATAGTCAAAAAATGTCATAGTATAGTAAGGCGTCAAAAACTATGAAAAAATGTCATAGTATGTTGTGAAAAATGGTCAAAAAATGTCATAGTATGATAAGGCGTCTCACATGTGAGAGCTGTCTTTTCCTTCTTCATATATATTTGTAATAAAGTTGCAGGACTTGAAGCTTTGGACAGTATCTGTGATGAACATGCTCCGTCTCAGCAGGAGGAGGAGGAGACGCATCACCTGAAGAGGATAAGAAAAGTGGTTAAATGTCATAGTTTAGTATGTTGTGAAAAATGGTAAAAAATATCATAGTATAGTAAGGCATCAAAAATGTCATAAAAATGTCATAGTATAAGTAAGACTTCAAAAATCATCAAAAAATGTCATAGTATAAGTAAGACTTCAAAAATCATCAAAAAATGTCATAGTATAGTAAGGCGTCAAAAATGGTCAAAAAATGTCATAGTATAGTAAGGCGTCAAAAATGGTCAAAAAATGTCATAGTATAGTATGGTGTCAAAAATGGTCAAAAAATGTCATAGTATAGTATGGCATCAAAAATGGTCAAAAATGTCATAGTATAGTAAGGCGTCAAAAATGTCATAAAAATGTCATAGTATAGTAAGATGTCAAAAATGGTCAAAAAATGTCATAGTATAGTAAGGTGTCAAAAACTGAAAAAATGTCATAGTATGTTGTGAAAAATGGTCAAAAAATGTCATAGTATGATAAGGCGTCTCACATGTGAGAGCTGTCTTTTCTTCTTCATATATATTTGTAATAAAGTTGCAGGACTTGAAGCTTTGGACAGTATCTGTGATGAACATGCTCCGTCTCAGCTGGAGGAGGAGGAGACCGCATCACCTGAAGAGGATAAGAAAAGTGTTAAATGTCATAGTTTAGTATGTGTGAAAAATGGTCAAAAAATATCATAGTATAGTAAGGCATCAAAAATGTCATAAAAATGTCATAGTGTAGAAAGGTGTCAAAAATGTCATAAAAATGTCATAGTATAGTATGGTGTCAAAAATGGTCAAAAAATGTCATAGTATAGTATGACGTCACATCAAAGTATAATAGGTCAATCAAAAAATGTCATAGTATAGTAAGGTGTCAATGTCATAGTATAGTATGGCGTCAAAAATGGTCAAAAAAATGTCATAGTATGATAAGGCATCAAAAATGGTCAAAAAATGTCATAGTATAGTAAGGGGTCAAAAATGTCATAAAAATGTCATAGTATAGTATGGCGTCAAAAATGGTCAAAAAATGTCATAGTATGATAAGGCATCAAAAATGGTCAAAAAATGTCATAGTATAGTATGGTGTCAAAAAACATCAAAAAATGTCATAGTATAGTAAGAGGTCAAAAATGGTCAAAAAATGTCATAGTATAGTAAGGGGTCAAAAATGTCATAAAAATGTCATAGTACAGTATGGCGTCAAAAATGGTCAAAAAATGTCATAGTATGATAAGGCGTCAAAAATGGTCAAAAAATGACATAGTATGTATGTCAAATGGCTCAAAAACAATAGTCCAAAAAAATGTCATAGTATAGTAAGGCGTCAAAAAACATCAAAAAATGTCATAGTATAGTATGGCGTCAAAAAACGAGTCAAAAAAATGTCATAGTATAGTATGGCGTCAAAAATAATATGGCGTCAAAAATGGTCAAAAAATGTCATAGTATGTAGTCAAAGTATGTCATAAAAATGTCAAAAATGGTCAAAAAATGTCATAGTATAGTAAGGTGTCAAAAACGGTCAAAAAATGTCATAGTATAGTATGGCGTCAAAAATGTCATAGTATGTATGGCATCAAAAATGGTCAAAAAAATGTCATAGTATAGTAAGGCGTCAAAAATAGTCAAAAAATGTCATAGTATAGTAAGGGGTCAAAAATGTCATAAAAATGTCATAGTATAGTATGGCGTCAAAAATGGTCAAAAAATGTCATAGTATGATAAGGCATCAAAAATGGTCAAAAAATGTCATAGTATAGTAAGGGGTCAAAAATGTCATAAAAATGTCATAGTATAGTATGGCGTCAAAAATGGTCAAAAAATGTCATAGTATGATAAGGCATCAAAAATGGTCAAAAAAATGTCATAGTATAGTATGGCCTCAAAAATGGTCAAAAAATGTCATAGTATAGTAAGATGTCAAAAATAGTCAAAAAATGTCATAGTATAGTAAGGCGTCAAAAATGGTCAAAAAATGTCATAGTATAGTAAGGGGTCAAAAATGTCATAAAAATGTCATAGTATAGTATGGCGTCAAAAAATGGTCAAAAAATGTCATAGTATGATAAGGCGTCAAAAATGGTCAAAAAATGTCATAGTATAGTATGGCGTCAAAAATGGTCAAAAAATGTCATAGTATAGTATGGCCTCAAAAATGGTCAAAAAATGTCATAGTATAGTAAGGCGTCAAAAATAGTCAAAAAATGTCATAGTATAGTAAGGCGTCAAAAACTATGAAAAAATGTCATAGTATGTTGTGAAAAATGGTCAAAAAATGTCATAGTATGATAAGGCGTCTCACATGTGAGAGCTGTCTTTTCCTTCTTCATATATATTTGTAATAAAGTTGCAGGACTTGAAGCTTTGGACAGTATCTGTGATGAACATGCTCCGTCTCAGCTGGAGGAGGAGGAGACCGCATCACCTGAAGAGGATAAGAAAAGTGGTTAAATGTCATAGTTTAGTATGTTGTGAAAAATGGTCAAAAAATATCATAGTATAGTAAGGTGTCAAAAATGTCATAAAAATGTCATAGTGTAGAAAGGTGTCAAAAATGTCATAAAAATGTCAGTATAGTATGGTGTCAAAAATGGTCAAAAAATGTCATAGTGTAGAAAGGTGTCAAAATGTCATAAAAAATGTCATTCAGTATAGTAAGATGTCCAAAAAATGGTCAAAAAATGTCATAGTATAGTAAGGCGTCAAAAA
>NW_026116512.1:0-14287 GCF_001640805.2 Lates calcarifer
ATAAAAAGACCAAACCCTTCAATTTGTTTTTGAGTTTGTTGTCTTAAATATGTTCAGACTTCCCAAACCTGTCTATGGCTCAAGGCCTCAAGTCCAAATGGGTCACAAGTATATAATTAAAACAACAACAACAACAAGACCTTGCCACATAATTTAACAGCTTGATACTGTAGCTTATAGCAAACCTTACTCTAATGGGAATAAGTACTGCATTTGTTAGGGGCTATTTTCAGCAGTGGATCAATGCACAGTTGGTGTTTTAGTGAATATTTAAGGCACCAGGATGGTATCTTAGGCACTGGCTCGTGTCTCTGACAGCGGGAGGAGCGCTAACACAGAGTAATGTGTTATTTTTTGTTGATGTTAAATGATTGAAATTTAACTTTAAAATGCTTTTGGATTTACATCTTAAAAAACACTGGCAAACAAGAAATCTTCTGGACAGCTGGCACCACAAGTACAGACCAGAGCTGTCCCATAAATCCCTGCAGTTTTTTTTAAAATCTGCAGGCAAAGCAACACAGGATAACGGCACGGCGGTGAGGACATTTTCTAATTTCTTCTCTCTTTCTCAAACAAGTTTAGTCTCAAAATCACCTAACATTATCTACAAAACTAACTGTAAGGCAAACATATCCTCGCATTGTTTGGGTGAACTTACTCTTAATGGTGAGTATTTAATAAATTTAGGCCTTTTTCATAGCTGACATTTTTACCTATTATTAGTGTTATCTACTATTTTCATTTACTGTAAACCCTTAATGACAGCCTTATAATTCAGTTTTTTAAACAGTGTGTCGTTTCTGCTTTCCATGAAGTAACAATAAAACAAGAGTCTTACACCAGTTCCCAGCGGTTTGCAGAGAACAGCAGGTGCACCGTGTGGTCCTCCAAATCACTCTTCTTCTCCAGGTAGGCGCTGATCAGTTTTCCAATTGTTGTAGTCCTATCTGCACCAGGAAACCACACCACGGCACATCATATTAACGCTGCATAGTAGTGAAATGTCCATCTTACACTACACTCCTGCTCAGGCACTAAAACCACAGCAATGGTAACGTTAAGCCCAACAAAGTGACAAATAATTACACCTTACCGGGGAATCTCATCATCTCTGCCGGCCGACCACTTTGTTGCAGCGCCTGAACTAGTCTGTTGCACTGTGTCGTTTTCCCGCCTTGTCCACCCCCTCCAGCACAATGAGAGCTCCTCTTTTACACGCCATGACACCCGGCTGTCTATCAGCTCTGTCCTGGCGTTTACAGAAAGGCAAAGACGGGCAAACTATTCTGCAAATCTTAACAAGACATTAAATTTCCCCCCACCATTTACCCGCCTTTCCCTGAAAAACTGACAACATAGAAGTATAATGACGCACTTCCGCCTTCTTCTTCGCGTTTTCTGGCGGATTGCAAAACCAATTTACATACCGTCACCTACCGAACCGGAGTACGTAGAGCACGACCCATGGTAGTTTACATTAGTCTATAATAATAATAATACACAACAAATGAAAAAAACCCACTACATCGTATTAAATAGTCAGTGTTAACTAAGAGATCTATTAATTCAGTTTATATTACAGTGTGCAAATAGTTGTGATTGTACTTCTCCCAATAAAAATAATGTCTTACTTAAACTATGTGGTCAAACCTTAATCCAGATAGAACCATCTCCTCTCTTCTACTTCTTCCTTTAACAATGTGTTTTATGCTTTGTACTCCAGTATGCTGAGCCTTTACTGTCCTCATCCCACTTATTCTGCCAAAGTTAAGATAATTTCTTTTTCACTGCTCCATCTTCCCCTTTTTTCCAAGTAGAATGTCCATTATATACCTCATATTAATCTATGTTGATTCATTATCCTTGGTGCCAGTATCCAACAAAATTTTACGTTTATTCCCAGCCTCTGAATTTTAAAATAACACTGAAAAAATTCAAACACCATATTAGATCTTCTCTGATCAACTTGGCCTGATTGGACGATGGACACATCATTATCCATACACTCAGTTGGCAGCTTGTTCAGTACCTAGATAAAACTCATGCAGTCTGACTCAACACTCCTGCAATAAAATCCTACCTTCATGAAGATTATCCTGTTCAGGTAGTGTTGAATTTTTGTTTGTTTGTTTGTTTTGGGATTTTTTTTTCGACACAGAAGTTTTTTATGTAGTCATCAACTATTCTTTTAAAAACTTGATTTTCATAAACAAACAGGAGCACATGCATAATTATATCTTATTATTGCTGAAGACGCTTAATATTAAATCCTTAAATTAAATTACCTTTATGATTTTTTCTTGTTTTATTTTTGTTTCCTTTTGTAAGATTTGAGAGTTTAGATATCACAAATGTAACAAATTAATATATCTACATAATAAATAAATCCACAATTCATAGGCATTAGATTGCTGAATTTGCGAAATTGAGAATTTGGTATTGATATTTTTTTGAGATCAAAGGTAGGTGAGTAGTATTTATGAAGTAATTTTTGTGCGCTAGGGAGTATTTGAAGGGCAAGATTCAGACCTTTTTCCAATGGCAATGTATAATTTCAACCATTAGCCAGTGTGACATGCTCAAGATACAGCTTGTCATTTTTTATTTTTTTTATTTTATTTATTTTTTTCTTAAATGGGCAGAAAAAACAGAACCATGTTTGGGGTTTTCAGTGAGATGAAAGAAGCTCACCATGAGAAAACCCAGAAATGTAAAGATTTAGTTAGCGGGACAGGATAGGGTCTCTCTGTTGTGCATGTAGAACGTATCTAATATACCATTTAGAGGTGAATACTGTCATGTCAGTCTGTAGGTCACAAGCTGGTGCTGGCAGAAGATACCACAACACTGTGAAGAAAAGCCCAATGTTCCCACTCAAGACAGTTACTGAGAATAATCATTTATTTCTTATACATAATCTCTTGCTTATAATAGTAGCACAGATTCAAGATTCCAACATCCAACAACACCATGTCACACTTTGCTCTTGTGGCAGTGTTTCAGAGCATCCTTCAGTGCTGCCAGCACCATGTCAACATTGGCCTTGCTGCTGTTACATCCCATCAATCCCACACGCAACACCTGAAAAGACCAGAAACATCTGGGATTAAAGCTACACGAGACTTCTTGATGGGCAAACACAACCAGTAAAGAAGTGAGAGTTTAGGTACATAATCTTTTACCATGCCAACTGATGGTCCAAGTCCTCCAGAAATTTCCAGATTATGTGTTTTCATGATGTAGGTTGTGATCTCTTTCCAGTCATACCCATGAGGAGCAACAATAGTGGTAACTGTAGGCAGTCTTGCTTTCTGTAACAACCATTTAAGTCAGACTTAACATTTCCCCCATTTCTCATTTTAATTTATAATTATTTTTTCTTGTTGTAACAGCTATTTGAATAAATGTGTAAATGGCTGTATTAAAACTTGAAACTCACTTTTTCTTTGACAAAAAGTTTGAGACCCATGTTTTCTAGGCCTGCATGGAAATATTCAGCCACTTGTTGATGTCTCTCCCAGGACTTCTCCACACCCTTTGATGAAGAAAACATATCATAAAAACAGACAAAACATTAAAGAATGGATGACCATTTACACATGACCCATATTTCCATTATGTATGTTAATTTTCAGTACACTGTTCAGGGTTTTTGTATGACAACACTATGAGTCAACAGCTGTGTTAATGGATCTGTGAGGCTGTACTAAATGGCAATGCTATGCTAACATGCTCACAATGACAATGCTAACATGCTGATGTTAAAAGGTATAATGTTTACTATGTTCACTATCTTAGTTTAGTATGTTAAC
This sequence comes from Lates calcarifer, assembly GCF_001640805.2. Classification (NCBI taxonomy): domain Eukaryota; kingdom Metazoa; phylum Chordata; class Actinopteri; family Centropomidae; genus Lates; species Lates calcarifer. Next base: position 3,816 of record NW_026116512.1, read on the forward strand.
ATTTGCTAATTAGTGCTAAACACAAGTAGAAGTGAGGCTGATGGGAATGGCATTAGTTTTGCAGCATCTGGTCATAAACCACAGAACTGGAGAAACTGAAATTTTGACCTAACTATAGTGTAAGTCAGTCAGTGGATTATCCTCAGTCAGATCTATCCTCTGGGGAATATGAATTTCAGTACAAAATTTCATGGCAGTTCATTCATAGTTACTAAGGTATTTCAGTCTTGACCAAAGTGGTGGACAGACCAAACCAACATTTACATCCCTACAGCCATGGTACTAGCATGGTACAAAATAACATGTTGCTACAACAGTGCTCAGCTTGTAAAACTAATTTTGCCTGTACATAGGCTCCATGCCACAGCAAAAGCTAGATAATGGCACAGAGGTGGAATGGTATATTTTTTGTTGCTGTTCTACCTGTTCAATGGGGAGCCATTCCCACATCCCCAGGGTCTGATGTTCCCCAGATGTACAGTATGACATATGATGGGAACATGACAAAGGGTCCAATGTTCCCAACACTATATACTTAGCACATAATGGGAGCCTGAAAAAGATGTTCCCCAGCTCTGTCTTCTATTAATATGACATGGGCTATTGTGGGAACTTAAAAGGGCTTCTCTGTTCCCCAGCACCGCAGTATGACCCAGAGAAAACTTTGTTATTGCTTAGGGTTAGGGGAAAATGGTAAGTCAAGTCAGTTTTATTTGTATAGTGCCAAATCATAACAGAGTTTATATTTGTTAAAAAAAGAGATAATAGTCATGAAATATTTTAACCTGAAACAGTTTAAACTCAATAGCAGGATTAATGTGTGTAACAGATTGCCTAACTGGGGAACATAGGACATAGGAAACATGCATACACTCAATGGCTATCTCTACAGAGCTGTTTGAGCTCCAGACAAAATGCTAAATCAAAATATTTCAATCACGTCCCACCTCTTCCACAAGGACAGCCAGGCTCTCCCGCAGAGAGTAAAAAGCAGAGACTGGACCTGTGTGGTGATATCTATAGAGAGGAAATGAAGGCGACAATATACAGAAATAGTGCAAGTGCGGCTAAAGATGAAACCACTGTTTGAAATGTAATGATGTGATGTGATAATCAGTTCCTGTCTGCAGGAAACAAGACTGACTTACATTCTCGATGGTTTGCCATCACATCCCCAGTAGTTTGCAAGCCAACTCAAATCCAAGAAGAATGACACAGGCTTTGTCCTTCGGTTGAATATTTTCTGACTGTGGTCAAATTCAGACTTTAAAACATGTTGTAATTTACTTTTAATCTATTACTTGCAGGCATATCAAGTACATGCAGTTCTCACCATGCTCTCTCACTGAAGGAGATGGGTGCAGTACCCGGTGGGGCATTCAGGACCTTTTGAGAGCCTGTGTATAAGATGTCTATCCCTGCACATACATATGTTTGAAAAAAAATGATGTCATTAAAACAGATAATGTAGCACAGCACACACATATTTGCATCAGCTGCACCAGAGAGACTGGAAGTGTTGGGCAGGATTTAACACTGAACCTTGCTGGTCCATGTATAGAGGAGCTCCTCCCATGGAAGCCACAGAGTCTACCAGAAACAGGCAGTTATACCTGTAGGCACAAATAACACATCTGCTATCATCTGCTTATCTTTAATTACAGATGTAATGACGATGGAGGTGTGTGAATTGTGTCTTACTTATGACACAGCTGTCCGATGCCGTCTAAAGGATGCAGGACTCCTGTTGAAGATTCACCATGTGCAAGGAAGAACAGGACTGGCCTGTATTTTGATAAGGCCTACAGTGAGATAACAGTACAGGTGGTTCAGACAGCATCTTTGACAGAAATGAGTAATTGATGAATGAAGTGTGAGGACACAATACCTGTTCAATTTCTACATTAGTGAAGAAGCCCCCAGGAGGTGCCACAATGGTATTTATTCTGGCACCTGTTGGATTGACATACATGGTATTCTGTCAGTATTCTTTTCAGGATTTTTAATCAATTGTTTGATTCTGTTTTCAAAGTACAGTACCTATCCTCTCTGCCATCTCTGCTGCTCGCTCTCCCCATATGCCATTCACTGCAGTCAGCACATTCTCCCCAGGCTCCACTGTGTTGAAGATGGCACACTCCATAGCAGTGTGGCCAGTGCCACTCACAGCTAAAGTCATACTGTTCTGAGTCTGAAACATGTACTGGACTCCACTTTTGATGTCACTCATTATCTGTGATGTAAAATGAAAGGTTTGGGTGAGAAAAAAGTTGAAATAGAAATATATGATTTTTACTATATTACCCTGTTGCCATCAGGAGCTGCAGTCCTTTAAATCTGCACAATCAAGCTAGAAATCAAAGGATCAGAAAATCAATAAGTGACAATTCTGATTACTGATTAAGTAATTCTCAGGTTCCATCCTTTTAAATGTGAATAGTAGTAGGTTTCTTCCTTTGTTAAATCAAACTGAATATGTACAAGTTTTAATTTGTTGCTCATAAAAAAACATAGCCTACATACACTTAAGTATGTCTACCTGGGTTTAACTATGATGAGTATATTTCACTATTCTCTGAGAGTTTATAGCTCTAACCAGTTAATCTTATAACCCTAGTTTTAAGCATTTTCTCGCTCCCTCCCTCTCTCTCTCTCTCTCTCTGTAACACACACATACACACAAACAAACATATGCAGGAACACACACACAAGAGTATTTGTTGAATAAAGACTTCTAACCAAAAGAGATAGCTTGGCTGTAGCAGCATGTATTTTAAAGTGTCCACAGTGTATAAATTATTCAGGTTTCAGTCTTACATACAAAGTACAGAAGTACAATTTATTTCTTTTGAAATATACATCAAATTAAAAAAGTAAAATCGTTTATTATGTGGAATCAGACAGTGTTAAGTTATTGTGTATGAATATTATCAAATTATTATTACATCAGCTTAAAAGCAACATTTTAATTGCTGCTGATTGTGGTGGAGGTTATTTTTAACTACTATATAAATACAATATATGTTGGGTAATACAATCCATAAAACTGCAGCATATTTAATTGGTAAATCATCTGTCTGTAAAATCTTTATTTACAAAGTATCCAGTGACTAAATCTGTGAAATAAGATAAATATGAGTGTAGAATGCACAATATTTCCCTTTGAAACTTGAGAAGAAGCAAGGAAGCATGAAACAGAATTACCCAAGTAAAGTACAATACTTTAATAGTGAGGGAGAGTGTAATCCCATATTTGAGGCAAAGTAATTGTTATTCTGTGCACCATGGAGCCAGTTTTGTGACAGACAGATGCAAATTGTATGTTTTATCCACATAATTTGTGTTAAACTCACAGTTACCTCAAATATCTCTGGGTGCATGTGTCCAATGACAGGATTGGCCCCTGCCTCCAAGATGCGAGGAGGAACGTTGGAAGGTCCTGGTCCAAACATGTGACGATGTGGAACCGACAGCGGTTTCTGCAGACATTTTGGTGGAGGTACAGAGACAGACGACATGTTTCCAACGGTGCAACAGGCACAGCAAAATCACAAAGAGCCAGTGGAAACAAATCAAGTAAAGCCCCAGCTGAGCACACCCCCTCTGTCTGACCAGTGAGGCCTTCAGGTCAGGAGTGTGTCACAACATTCCCTGCTTTTATCTCCTCTTCTTCTGTCAACACTCACTGCTTTCTGAGCTCAGGTAGTTTGATGCTTTCCCAGGTTTTACTGATAAGGAAGTCCTCCAGCATGTCCTCAAATGTTAATTATTGACTGCAGACTCTCCAGGATTAACTATTACACTGTTATGCTTTTGCCCCAGTTAACAGACAGTGTTCCAGGCTGTGTAAATGCACTCTGCACCCTGCAATGACAAGTTTGAGTTTATATTATTGTAGTAGATTTCATTATAATATTTGGACAGTGTATAAAATTCAAACACTGTTGGAAAATCTGGAAAAGCATAGTAAAAGTGAAATGAAATCCTTTCAGGATATGAGCAATACTGTGAGTTTGCACCAGTAATACGGGGTTTCACCATTAGGTTTCACACTAAATAGTGCTGTATTGTCAGAATTCTCACGTTTAGTGTAAGAGGTAAGACAATCAAGGCAGAAGAAACGAGGCGAATGGATGGAAGGGTTTTATTATTTTTCAAGGTTCAGTTGTTCTAATGTGTTGCACCCAGTTTGATCCATATGCCCTAAACATTCACTGTCAGGGATGAAAAGCTGAGTTGATGAGAGGTTTTATGTGTAAATCATACAGTTCCTTGTGTGCCATAAAGACAGTCTAAAAATCTGATTTGTTAATATTGTGTTTCTTTGTATTTACTGAAGTCTCTGTATCCTCATTCAGGCTCCGACACTATTATGAGTTTACTAAAATGTCATAACCATCTGTTAAACCAGCAGGTGTTCCCAGTTCTATTGCAAATGAAATGAGATAGCAAAACATAGTGAAAAGCATTCATCAGATGTGAGAGAAATGATCGTAATGCTTCATAGCTGGGCTTGATTTTTCCTCTGAGGGATGAGGAGATGTTTCCCCAGAGGCTCAGGGCAAAAGGAACCTTCTTTATACACCAGCCGTCCTCTGAGGATGGTGGCATACACCACTCCCTGCAGCGTGATGCCGAGGTAAGGAGTTATCTGCACAAACATGACCACATCGTCAAAAATCTGTGCTGGATCCATCAAACCTTTTATTCATTATATGTGTCCTGATCATTTTTTTTTCACCTTGTTTTTGTGATGTATGCTCCCCTCTTGAATCTGTAAAGTACAACAGAGACTGACACAAAGCTGTTTCAGGGTTTGGTGAGTATTAATGGTATGGACTCCTTATACTGACCTCAAATTCTCTCTCTGGGTCCCATATAACCAGGTCGGCATCATAGCCGGGGCCAAGGCTGCCCTTCTGGTTGTCAAGACCACAGAGCTGGGCGGTTTTCCGGCTGAGAAGCCTCACCACATCAGACAGCTGAAAGCCCCTCTTCTTGGCTGAACTCCAGAACAGAGGCAAACCTGGGAAACACGGTGAGAGTAATAAACTATTCTGTAGCGACCTGAGTTGACACCAATCAAATATGAAATGCTTTATGGAGTTTTCTCACAATTTTTACATCCATTCATTCTTTCATCTGCTGTAAGTACAATCACGTCAGCAGTGTCATTATTCTATGAGGTGAAGTACTAAAACATTGCGTTAAAGTCTTCCTTGTGTCAGACTGTGACTGTGTGTCAGATCAGTAAATGATTGTTCTGTCCTCTAAACTGGCACACAGCTCTTGTTTACCTCCCAATGAACTTTGTCCGGTGTGTGTAATTGTCAAATGGATTATTGGGGTAGGAGGGAAGCAGGTAACAACAAATCCACCCTAAAAACTTGCATATATTATTCCTGTGGTATTACATAGACCTGTCATATTCTGTGAATTTCAACCAGTGTTTCCTTCAGCTGAGCAGCAGAGAGGATTTGTCATAAGAGACAAATCCTGGATCTGCTCCACAGACAGAGAATAATGTGAAAACTGTCAGGCTTTGTGACAGCAGCCGTAGAGACTTTACAGTGATTCTGGTGCATTTTCAGATTCACAGCTTAAAACCATTCACTCAGGTAGTAACACTCATCATATAAATCCTCAAAGAGTAGTGTTACCTGACATCATCACTCCACCAATGTGTCCCATATCATTCTCCAGTAGAGTGAATCATATAATGAATTGAATCAGGCACTTACCCCCAGTTCAATGAACATGGGCACTGATGAGCCAGTGACCTTTGACGCAATTTTGAGACAGTGCACCATGATATCACACCAAACCTTGTACGCCCAGTGTTACATTAGCTAAACATCATGAAAAATATGAAATTAAGTTTATATACTGCTCAGCACTTGCAGCTGACAGAGGTGTCAAAGCATGAAACTTTGCTGCAAATAATGAATGTGTAAGGGCTCTGTTTGATTTAGGTAAGCTAATGAGCAAGCACTGACAATAGTCAATAGATATACTATTACTGACAATTCTATATTGTTGCTGAATAAGTATGATTTAGGTGTGCCAGCTAGCATGCATCATTGATTCTAATGGCTGCAAACTAAAAAACTGTCTACTGTCACTACAAGCAAACCTTTGGTCTTTATAGTATGACATATTTGCAGCATGGTAGAAACATTTTCCGTCAGTAGCCGTAGTTTTTACAGTGCACTCTGGGACCTTAAGGGAGCTGAACATCTACTGCAGTGAATGAATTTGGTAGCTGGACATCCTGGAAAATGGCTGACATCAGTTTACTGAACCAGGCAACAGGTGGAGGTTATAGTTGGGATATAATATTACAGTCCTGAGTCACTGCAATATAAAGGAGTAATGTTACGTTCACAGTTACTGCTAGAAATACATTTTTATTGTTGCACCACTGGGAAAAAGTATGTCTGTTACTAGTCTGTAGTTACCAAATTGTAGTGAAGAAATTCCTCCCCAGGCCTGACTGAAGTCTCCGGTATCCAGTTTCTTCAGATCAGGGGTGCAGGGAGAGTGATCAGACACCACCATGTCAATCTGCCCAGCTTTCAGTGCTGACCATAACTGCTCCTGATGGAGCATAATCAATTATCTACTAGTAATCAGAGATTAATAAGTGAAAATGCTTAAATTTAAAATAGTCAAATTTTCATCTACTCTGCATCCTGTTACCTGGTTATTAGATCCTCTGATGGGGGGACAGCATTTGAACTGTGTGGCCCCTGCAGGTATGTTCTCTGCACACAGGCTGAGGTAGTGGTGGGTCGTCTCCACCGTCAAGGGGGCTCCAGCCTGCCGCGCCTTTTGGATCAGTTTCAGTGGCTTTGCAGAAGACAAGTGAACTATATGGCACCGCACCCTGGAGCAGAGAAAGGTAACTAACTGCAGCATCAGTGCTACAGACACAAACAAATCCTATCCAGAAATTATTCATCATAACATGGTTGTTTGATACCATGATCATGTTCTTACTGGTACTGCAGGCAGAGCTCTGTGACTGTACGAATAGCCTCTACTTCCATGACATCTGGTCTGGACTCCAGAAAGGTGGAGTACTGAGAAGGGTCTGACATGGAAAAAGGTTTGGAACATATCAGTATTTATTATTAAAAACAAATTATTTAATTTACTCTCTGACTTACACCAGTGTAATATCAGTACTGTAGTATTATAGGAGGTACAGTTTGTAGTTGATTTTCTTAGAAGGGTCAATTCACATAAAACAAAAACACATTTGTAGTTGCCCCTACATAGCCCTGCAGATAGTTTACTATCACTGTTACTGCCAAAAATATCCTGTGAACTGAACCAAAAGAAATAGTGGAAACTGAAGCCACTATAGGTGGAAGTTAAAATATGTTGTTGTGTCACTTCACTCAAATCACAACACATGTACCTATACATGACTACAATAATACAGTATGCCACAGACAGACAGATAAAATTATTCTCACCACCACTTTCCTCTGTTGTCTGCTGAACATCTAACTCTGCGTGAAACTGGAGGAGACAAAGCAAAAATATTTCAGTTACATGACTGCACTTTATTTAAACATTGATAATCAAAGTATGGTTCATGTTATGGATGCTGCAGTCAGTGAATTACCAGCAGGACACTTCCTGTGCCTTGCAGCTGCTTCATGGCTGCATGTAGATCACAGTTAGTCACATGGGGAAACTCCTCCACCCCACTATGGATGAGGAAACATTTGAAGCCAGCCACTCCCGGCATGGATCATGGGCTGAAGTTCTAACTATAAAGAGACATCTACTGTCAATCTTTGCTTTGGTCCTAATTCAGCACAATCTGGCTGAGAATATGTCCAGTTTTGTCCAAGCTGTTTCACTGTAGGCCCACCTGATTGCCAGGAATCACTCCTCCCCAGAAAGCTGTGTCCACAAAGCACTTCCCCGTTGCCTCCCGCAGCTTCTCATGAAAATTGCCAAGTGTGGTGGTTGGAGGGATGCTATTTCTGAGGGAATTTTAGAAAACAAAAAAGAAAAAAAATCACTGCTGGCAACTTAAAGTCTGAATGATCTAAATGTATTTCTAATAACACAAAATACAGGAGCACATATAGTCCTAAATATCTAACTTTTATGTAGCTTAGTTTACCAGAGACCAGCTAAAAGCTTAAGGCAGTGAAAAGAGTGACAATTGACAAAAGCAGCAAATACACTTCATCATAATGAAACCAGAAGTTTAATTAAGTGCTTTAAATAATAATACAAAAACTCCTGAGCAAAAAAATGGATTATGGTTACTTTTGAGAAAAGGTCATGTTTGTACATAAAGAAAATAATATTTCAAGGAATAAAAGTGTGAAAATCATAATGTTACATACATTACACTTATACAGATACGGGTAGTTTGCAGGAAAAACATGAATGTAACTCATGAACCACTTTGATACATAATAACTATTTGATCTTTGACAGGTAAAACATGTATTTCACAATCTGCTTTCACCTTGACCAGTGACCTTCCACAGTGGGTATTGACTGCTTTTAGGAGGGGGAATTCTCCAACTTACAGCGGCATGTCAACAATAGTTGTCACCCCTCCAGCTGCGGCAGCCTTGGTGGCGGTCCAGAAACCCTCCCAGGAGGTGCGTCCTGGTTCATTGACATGAACATGGCTATCTACAATGCCTGGCATCACCACACTGTCACCCACATCCAACACCTGCAATCACAGGTCAGAATAACATGATCAGACATTTGTGTGCAAATATACTATTAAGAGTGCTAAGTCAATACATTTGCCCATATAACTTTACAGGCTGTTCCATCGTCTCTCACTATATACCCATTTTAATTCCACAAGGAGGAGTATGTTGAACTGAGATCAGTGCGAGACAGCTTACCTCACAGCCAACACCAACAGAAAAGTTGCTCTCTGAGAGTATTTGGTGGATTTTCCCATCCTTTATGATGACAACAGCAGGACGGACATCATTGCCAATTAGAACCCTCTTACTCCTCACAGCACTAACCACTGACCCGAGCTCCATGTCTGCTTTTATTGAATGTTAATGAATACAGTACACTCTCCTAACTCTGCTTCTACACTGTAGATACACTTTTGACAGTTCAGTGGCCTAGTGCTGAGGCACCACCCCCTACTAAACAGTTCAAAGTATCTGCATTTGTTGACTGTTCATGGCTGATGCACATCAGTTTAGGTGATACTTTACATTTAAGGGCTAAAACTACACTGTACAGGCCAGGCAAAGTCTGTGCACTGAGGGAGAGGGGTCAGGCTCAAGGCAGAGATTGTTATATGGCCGAAGGAAACTGATTTCCGTCTTGCTATGGCCAGGAAGCTGGGTGGGTGCTATGGGGGGTACTGGAAGGTGCTATCCATGGCAAAGGCTGAGCTGGATGAGTGGCTGGACAGAAACATGATGGTCTGGCAGATCTGCAGCACAGGAGAGACAGGCAAGGGAAAATCAACAGGTTCAGCAAAGACAAAACTAACTAGAATCTGAGGCAAGGCAAAGAATCAGCTGTGGCCTTTTACCACACCAGGGTTCAAAAACACACTAGCTAAGTGGAAGGTAGGAGGTGGCTTTCAACTGTGATGATCTGCAGCTGAGTAGCAGGGTTGGTGGGAATGAAGAAGTGGGTCAGTCTCAGCCAGCTAATGACACACAGACAGACTTTGGACAAACGCTTAACACCAGAGTGAGGGGAGAACATGGGAGAGAACAGATGGAAAACAGACGTTGAATCCACCAACCCTAACAAAAAGAATAAAATCACAAGAGCAAGTATTGAGACAACTGAAATGCACAAGAATGGTGATGACAGGGGTGGTACAGCTGCAGTGCCAGGGAAAGTTTTCAGAGATGCTATAATTGCATGCTTGGGGTGTAATCCTGCCCCTGAAACTCTGCTTGTGACGCTGGAATATACAGTGTGTATTAGTCTGTTAGAGACTTATTAACCCTTCAAGCCCATTATAAAGGGTCTGTATGAACACAAGAAATGTTCAGTTTAATGTACACGTGACCACTGTTTTGAGACACACTTGAATGTGAACTTGCCCTTTAAAATGTTGACGTGAAGAAGTATGTTCGATGAGAATGAAACAGATCCACAGCTATAAACATGGGATTTACATTATAAAATGCATTCATACATACATTTATTTTTCACATTTTTGGATCCTCTTTTAATTATGGATTATAGAAACCACAAATTAATATTTTTGACAAGAGATTTTAAAAACAAACACATATCTCAAATGTGAAAAAATGCAAACCCACAGAGATATAGACGAAGATAACCTTTTAAAAATAACATGAAATTAAAGCTGCGAGCAGCGTTGAACGGGCCCTCGCACCCGGCGTCCGTCGGGGGAGCGGCGACCGCGGGACCCCGGCAACCGCGGGGTCAACGCAGGTCGCAGGGCACACGCTGGCGTAACAGTTCACACTTCC
>NW_026116513.1:0-17359 GCF_001640805.2 Lates calcarifer
CCTCGCACCCGGCGTCCGTCGGGGAGCGGCGACCGCGGGACCCCGGCAACCGCGGGGTCAACGCAGGTCGCAGGGCACACGCTGGCGTAACAGTTCACACTTCCCAGATGTAAAAATTTTAAATAAAAGCTTTTATGCTAATTATTTTCTGTGATAATATTATTCAGAGCTCATCATCTGTGACAGATCATGGCTCTATTGACTGTAACCTCTCTGTGGCAGCTTCTCACAGACACAATCAACTCCTCTTCCCCTCCCCCTCAGACACACACAGACACACACACACAGAGACCCCCTTCCAAAAACCCATCAAAGAGTAATACAATGGCTCCATCTGTAGGATAAAGTAGAGAGTCGCAACAGGAAGTTACCCCAAAATCTGAGGTTTCAAACAGGAAGTTGGGTTTCCGAACTTTGACGGGCCAGAACCGGCACACGCTTCGACCCAAACTCACAATTTTCGGAGCCAGTCTTCCAAAAATCCTTAAGTCTGTCCTGACAACATTTGAAGTGAATCTGGTCACCCGTCTAGAAACTGGACATCACACTATAAAATATGTCATTTCCTGCTATAAATAGGTGGTGCTACAACAATTGTATGAATATTGACATATGGATGTGTGCAGATAGGTACCATTAACAATCCTGTAAAGTTTGATGCAGTTTGGACAAAGTATGGCCGAAATATAGCAAATTTAAAGCAACTTCCTGTTTTTTGTGGCGAGTGATCGAACTTTGAGGGGCCATAACTTCCACGCCCTTCAATGAAAAGTCCGAAACTTTTGCAATTTAACTTCGTCTATGTCTTAAGAACAAATTATCAAATTTTGAAGTCAATCGGATAATGCGTCTAGGACTAGTTCGCGTTCAAGCGACCCCTGGAAATGGCCAAAAACACACAAATTTTTCACCTTCCGGTCAAAATAAAAATACTTTCTGTTGGGTTTAGAATATGGCTCCAAGAGACTTTTGGTGCGTCATGGGATGTTACATATGTGTGCAGATTTTCAGATTTTTAGGCGCAACGGGCTTGAGGGCTGTTCCGTTAAAAATGTAGGTGGCGCTACCGAGGCCATTTTGCCACACCCATGCTCAAGACCCCTAAATTCTTAAATTTTTCGCCGTGCCTGACGCGTCTGCAAATTTTCAGGAGTTTTGACGCATTTTTAAGGCCCTCAAAAAGGCGATCAAAGAGGCGGAAAAAGAAGAAAAAAATAATAATAATAATAATAATAATTAAAGCTGCGAGCAGCGTTGAACGGGCCCTCGCCCGCCCGTCGGGGGAGCGGCGACCGCGGGACCCCGGCAACCGCGGGGTCAACGCAGGTCGCAGGGCACACGCTGGCGTAACAGTTCACACTTCCGAGATGTAAAAATTTTAAATAAAAGCTTTTACGCTAATTATTTTCTGTGATAATATTTTTCAGAGCTCATCATCTGTGACAGCTCTTGGCTCTCTTGACTGTAACCTCCTGTGGCAGCTTCTCACAGACTCAATCAACTCCTCTTCCCCTCCCCCCTCAAACACAAACACAAACACACACACACACACACACACACACACACACACACAGATACCCCCTCCCAAAAGGAGATAAAACTCAGTTTTAACTTGAGTTTAAAAGCTTTGAGCTTTGAGCAAAAGCATTTTTTTAAGTTCTGTTATTGGGTGCATATATAAATCATTTATGCTTAAACAAGGCTTATAATGAAGTTATTTGAACAGTGAATATCTCATCTGCCTAAAGTCAGGGCGAAGCCACTAACCAGCTGTAGGGATGGGTATCATTAGGATTTTATCTTTATCCATACAGACCCCTATCAGTCCAGCTCAGACTGTTACTGGTTTAAGAGAGTGAAGTTTATAGCAATTTGCAAAATTTGGAGATTAGTGACAAACTAACCAGTTAGACTACATACAGACAAGCTTTCATTTTAGCTGTTAGTAACAGTTTGCCATGAGCTTAACCAGCGTGCTGTGCTTCCTGTTAAACATGTTATGAGACTGTGGACAAGGCTGAAAATATTACTTTACTAACTACTTGCCGAACAGGCGCTTTGACAAAGAAAAGGTAAAGGCCAGCAGCTTTTACTTTTCAATGCACTTGTCGTCAACTTGAGTGGCTTATATTCAGCTGGTTCACCTCGACGCCCGTGGACCTAGTGCACTTTTCCTGTCGCCGTACACTGAGTAACATGAAAAAATCAGCTGACCCCGTGTGAAATTTCCTAACTGATCAAAACCAAACTGTAAAGACAGCATCAATCCACGCTCAGCTTTGGTCAAGGGGAGACATATGGGGAGAAGATGAGTAGGAGAGATGGAAAGAAACAGAAAGGGGTGATGGAGAAAGATTACATGAATTCAAAATAACCTACAATTCCTTCAAATTAATTTTGAAGCCAGTTTAATTTTTTGAGCCAGCTTTGACATCTGCAGATATGAGTTTCTGAAGAGGGGCCTGCTGGAGGTTAGATGTGCTGAATAATATCCATTTTCATATCAGAAAAAACACTGCATTAAACATTGTCTTAGCTCCACTGAGCTGAGGTCAACAGGTAATATAACCAACCTGTGAGGTGGCTCACCCCCGTAAGATAAACACATAAATGATCCCTGATAGAACCGATAATTAAAGGCACATCAGTGACAGGGAATGCTATTAAAACTAAACTATAAACTGGTGACATTAACTGCAAAAGAAGATTTTTATTGATACATTTCAGGTAGAATTTAGTTTTCAATAAGGAAAATGCTGTAAGAAACCTGAATTTGTTGCAACAAATTTAAAATAAAAGCTTTTATGCTAATTATTTTCTGTGATAATATTTTTCAGAACTCATCATCTGTGACAGCTCATGGCTCTCTTGACTGTAACCTCCCTGTGGCAGCTTCTCACAGACTCAATCAACTCCTCTTCCCCTCCCCCCTCAAACACACACACACAGACACACACACACAGAGACCCCCTTCCAAAAAACCCATCAAAGAGTAATACAATGGCTCCATCTGTAGGATAAAGTAGAGAGTCGCAACAGGAAGTTACCCCAAAATCTGAGGTTTCAAACAGGAAGTTGGGTTTCCGAACTTTGACGGGCCAGAACCGGCACACGCTTCGACCCAAACTCACAATTTTCGGAGCCAGTCTTCCAAAAATTGTCAAGGGAGGGGCTGACAACATTTGAAGTGAATCTGGTCACCCGTCTAGAAACTGGACATCACACTATAAAATATGTCATTTCCTGCTATAAATAGGTGGCGCTACAACAATTGTATGAATATTGACATTATGGATGTGTGCAGATAGGTACCATTAACAATCCTGTAAAGTTTGATTGCAGTTTGGACAAAGTATGGCCGAAATATAGCAAAAATAAAGCAACTTCCTGTTTCGTGGCGAGTAATCGAACTTTGAGGGGCCATAACTTCCACGCCCTTCAACAAAAACTCAAAATCTGCCGCAATTTAACATCGTCTATGTCTTAAGAACATACTATTAAGTTTTGAAGTCAATGGGATAATGCGTCTAGGACTAGTTCGCGTTCAAGCGACCCTGGAAATGGCCAAAAACACACAATTTTTTCACCTTCCGGTCAAAATAAAAATACTTTCTGTTGGGTTTAGAATATGGCTCCAAGAGACTTTTTGGTGCGTCATGGGATGTTACATATGTGTGCAGATTTTCAGATTTTTAGGCGCAACGGCCTTGAGGGGCTGTTCCGTTTAAAAATGTAGGTGGCGCTACGAGGGCATTTTTACCACGCCCATGCTCAAGACCCCTAAATTATTAAATTTTCGCCGTGCCTGACGCGTCTGCAAATTTTGGTAAGTTTTCACGCATGTTAAGGCCCTCAAAAAGCCGATCTAAGAGGCGGAAAAAGAAGAAAAAAAATAATAATAATAATAATTAAAGCTGCGAGCAGCGTTGAACGGGCCTCGCACCCGGCGCCGTCGGGGGAGCGGCGACCGCGGGACCCGGCAACCGCGGGGTCAACGCAGGTCGCAGGGCACACGCTGGCGTAACAGTTCACACTTCCCAGATGTAAAATTTAAAATAAAAGCTTTTACGCTAATTATTTTCTGTGATAAATATTATTCAGAGCTCATCATCTGTGAAAGATCATGGCTCTCTTGACTGTAACCTCCCTGTGGCAGCTTCTCACAGACTCAATTAACTCCTCTTCCCCTCCCCCCTCAAACACAAACACAAACACACCCACACAAACACAGAGAGAGATACCCCCTCCCAAAAGGAGATAAAACTCAGTTTTAACTTGACTTTACAAGCTTTGAGCTTTGAGCAAAAGCATTTTTTAAGTTCTGTTATTGGGTGCATATATAAATCATTTATGCTTAAACAAGGCTTATAATGAAGTTATTTGAACAGTGAATATCTCAGCTGCCTAAAGTCAGGGCGAAGCCACTAACCAGCTGTAGGGATGGGTATCATTAGGATTTTATCTTTATCCATACAGACCCCTATCAGTCCAGCTTAGACTGTTACTGGTTTAAGAGAGTGAAGTTTATAGCAATTTGCAAAATTTGGAGATTAGTGACAAACTAACCAGTTAGACTACATACAGACAAGCTTTCATTTTAGCTGTTAGTAACAGTTTGCCATGAGCTTAACCAGCGTGCTGTGCTTCCTGTTAAACATGTCATGAGACTGTGGACAACGCTGAAAATATTACTTTACTAACTACTGGGCTGAACAGGCGCTTTGACAAAGAAAAGGTAAAGGCCAGCAGCTTTTACTTTTCAATGCACTTGTCGTCAACTTGAGTGGCTTATATTCAGCTGGTTCACCTCGACGCTGGAGACCTAGTGAACTTTTCCTGTCGCCGTACACTGAGTAAGACGAAAAAATCAGCTGACCCCGGTGTGAAATTTCCTAACTGATCAAAACCAAACTGTAAAGACAGCATCAATCCACGCTCAGCTTTGGTCAAGGGGAGACATATGGTAAGATTACATGAATTCATGTAATCTTCTTTGAGACTACAATTTCAGACTTAACTAAGTCATTCACTAGTGTCTTGGCAGCGTTTATGGGTTCTTTAGACAGGTCTCTAACTGGTTTTCTTTCCAGGGTCATTGAAATCTTTGGCTTCCTACCTCTGCCAGGCTTGTTCTGCACAGTGTGGCTCTCCTTGAATTTCTCGGTGGCGCTTCTCATTTGAGTTCTTGACGCTTGGAAATGCTGTTATAACTTTGTATATCCTTCTCCTGCTTCCTAAGCATCGACAATTCTTCAAGTCTACAGTGATTTCCTTAGTTTTTGGCATGATGCTTTCTCAAGTGACAGCTCAAATCTTAACTGAAGTTTTTATACCGCGTGTAAAGCAGCTCTTGGCTCTCCTGACTGTAACCTCTCTGTGGCAGCTTCTCACAGACTCAATCAACTCTTCTTCCCCTCCCCCCTCAAACACAAACACAAACACACACACACACACACACACACACACACACAGACACACACACACAGAGACCCCCTTCCAAAAACCCATCAAAGAGTAATACAATGGCTCCATCTATAGGATAAAGTAGAGAGTCGCAACAGGAAGTTACCCCAAAATCTGAGGTTTCAAACAGGAAGTTGGGTTTCCGAACTTTGACGGGCCAGAACCGGCACACGCTTCGACCAAAACTCACAATTTTCGGAGCCAGTCTTCCAAAAAATCCTCAAGGAGGGGCTGACAACATTTGAAGTGAATCTGGTCACCCGTCTAGAAACTGGACATCACACTATAAAATATGTCATTTCCTGCTATAAATAGGTGGCGCTACAACAATTGTATGAATATTGACATATGGATGTGTGCAGATAGGTACCATTAACAATCCTGTAAAGTTTGATGCAGTTTGGACAAAGTATGGCCGAAATATAGCAAAAATAAAGCAACTTCCTGTTTCGTGGCGAGTAATCGAACTTTGAGGGGCCATAACTTCCACGCCCTTCAACAAAAACTCAAAATCTGCCGCAATTTAACATCGTCTATGTCTTAAGAACATACTATTAAGTTTTGAAGTCAATGGGATAATGCGTCTAGGACTAGTTCGCGTTCAAGCGACCCCTGGAAATGGCCAAAAACACACAATTTTTTCACCTTCCGGTCAAAATAAAAATACTTTCTGTTGGGTTTAGAATATGGCTCCAAGAGACTTTTTGGTGCGTCATGGGATGTTACATATGTGTGCAGATTTTCAGATTTTTAGGCGCAACGGGCTTGAGGGCTGTTCCGTTTAAAAATGTAGGTGGCGCTACCGAGGCCATTTTACCACACCCATGCTCAAGACCCCTAAATTATTAAATTTTTCGCCGTGCCTGACGCGTCTGCAAATTTTGGTAAGTTTTCACGCATGTTAAGGCCCTCAAAAAGCCGATCTAAGAGGCGGAAAAAGAAGAAAAAAAAATAATAATAATAATAATAATAATAATAATAATAATAATAAACAGACCGAAAACAAGAGGGTCCTTGCAACTCGTTGCATGGCCCCGTTGGGCCCACGCAACTCGTTGCTCGGGCCCTAATAATAATAATAATAATAATAAACAGACGAAAACAAGAGGGTCCTTGCAACTCGTTGCATGGCCCCGTTGGGCCCACGCAACTCGTTGCTCGGGCCCTAATAAACCGAACGAAAACAAGAGGGTCCTTGCAACTCGTTGCATGGCCCCGGCCCACGCAACTCGTTGCTCGGGCCCTAATAAATCATCTCTTCAGCTCCCACATGTCCAGGCTGGTCTGGGATCTGTTAACCTGCAGAGGAATGTACAGCACGAGAGGAATGTGACTGAAGAGTTTAACGTGCTGCAGACTGAGGCTGATGGTTGGGCTCTTATTTTGTTAAGTTAAATTTCACCAATCAGGTGCAGGAAATGTGTCCGGTCAGCTGAGTATCTTAGCTTAGCATAAAGGCTAAAAAAAGACAATCAATTCAGATTATCAGTGTTTTTTACAGTGCTGATGACTAAGAAGGCAGGGGGAGAGAAATGGTATATTACCCATGATCCTCTTCTTGTTCTGGAGCAGGAAGTGCTCCACAGTTCAGCTTCACTCTGATCTCTCTGGGTCTGATTCCAGCAGTTTAAAAACATAGTTACTGCAGCCTGTATGTAGCCTGAGAGGCAGGACTGAGGGCAGAGGAAGTCTGTCGAGCACTCGCTGCTGCTCACGAAGCTCAGCACGGTAATAATGGACTCAGACCCCCCCACCCCCCCGGAGAGATTACACCCTCAGACAGGAGGATTCTTAATTAACGGAGGTAATTGAATCTATCTCGTGTCTCGTGTTTGTTACTTTCTCTGATGATACTTTTTCATGTGATCTTCAATATTTTTAGGTGTTTTTGCAGAGACCACATGCTCTGTCTGGCCATCTGTGTGTGTGTGTGTGTGTGTGTGTGTGTGTGTGTGTGTGTGTGTGTATACAGTATACATGTGCATCAGATGGTCTGTCTAGACGTGTGTGATGGATCGGAGGGTCCGACAGAGACACTTGTGTGTCAGGTGAAGCATCGTCTATAGGTTCTCTCTCTCTGTTTGTCTCTATGTCTCTCTACCAAAGAAGCTCAGAGTGACCTGTCTCACACACACACACACACACACACACACACCGTCAGACAGACTGTTGAAATGTCCATCTTTACCTCAAGTACAGCCCACACACACACACTGATGTCGACCCGCCCACACATCACATCATCACGCACAAACACACAGACGGCCAGACAAACAGTATGACCTGGGAACACACACACACACACACACACACACACACACACACACACACACACGTGTGAGCCATGAGTAATTGTCTGAATCACCCTGAGAAAGTCAGAAAGTAAGTGTACTTGTGTGTGTGTGTGTGTGTGTGTGTGTGTGTGTGTTGATGTTTGTCCAGTTAAACTGAATCAAAGTTAAAGTGGAAATGAAACTTGTGATTTAGTGATTTAGTGTTTCGTTAGTTTCTGCCTCGTTGATCAGTCGTAACATCGGAGCTAAAGAGACAGGGACTCAGTTGGTGTTACTGTGTGGTACTTTTACTTCAGGAAAGTATCTGATTACTTCTCCCACCACTGGAGGTCACACACAGATGTGCACACCTGTCTCACCTGCAGACCGTCCTCCCACAGAACAATCACCACAGAGCTTCTTACGACCCACAGCTCTGGTTTATTGTTGAACGTCGCCCGGTGGTTGTGTGAGGCAGCATCGGCCCTGTAACAGTGCGTTAAAGTCACGGCGCCCTCCAGTGGCTATTATCCTAACTAACCCTAAGTGTTTGACCTCTGACCTCAGACAGACACAGGTCACAGACTGATGCATCATGGTCTAACACCCCCCACCCCCTCCTCCAGACGACTGCTGTTAGTCAGGTTGTGTGTGTTGGGGTATTTCTGTGTCACACCCAGGCTGATGTCGACTGGCAGGAGTTTGTTCCTGGGGGGAATCCTGATGATGCAACACCACAACACACCACACACACACACACACACACACACACACACACACACACACAGTCAGTGAGGTAAGGTGTGGGCGGCTGCTAAAATGAAGATGCCTTACAGCGTGGGTCGGCGGAGACGTGCTGCTGCCTGTGGGTTTATTACAGCAGGTAGAGACGGCCAGGTGTGTGTGAGTGTGTGTGTGTAACATAACAACAGCCACACCTGTGTTTTTATTTACCTGTCAACCAGGAAGTACAGCCTGCAGACAGCCTGCGGGGAGTTCATCTTTCTCTCTTAGACGTTAAAGTGACATTAATCACTTTATCGGACCACTAGGGGGCAGAGGAAGGTCGCAGGTTATAATCCAGTTATAATCCAGTCTGCGATTTACAGTTTAATCTGAGGAAGGAATCAGGTCCCAGTAAAATACTGGTTCCTGATTAAATGTGGGGACATGAAGAGCAGAAGAGGAACAGCAGCATTAGTGACGTCTGCTGTCAGTATGGGAACATTAACATGTCTTCACTCATCCGCACACAAACACTCTAAAAACACAAATATCAATAACATCATAAGATGATATGATAACAGAATATCTCAGATATATTAGTCTAGAATATCATGAGAAGAAATAATAATAATGTTAAAGTTAAAACAGTGAAGAGAAACAGTCCTGACTCTGGGGTGTTTGTAAAGTTTCTGTCTGCATGAGCTCATTTGGACCTCATACAAGAACACACACACACACACACACACACACACACACACAGGTTCATTCCTGGAAGGATGTGTGTTGTTGTCCTGGTGTGTTTACTGCTCTAACAGTAGCCTCTGACTTCAGACCACAGAGGGTTTGGCGAGCAGAGACTCTGACTAACACTGACTTTAACTGCTCACAGACAAACTGGAGTTAAAGGGACATTCTGTAACTTTCTTTCACTAATTCTTAGAATATATCAGCGTCTTTGTCAGCTGTCAGTATGTCTGCTGGACAGGTGTGTGTGCTCAGCACCGCCTCCACCCTGTGTTTGTCCTGCTGTAATTCACTGATGAGTGTTTGTGTGTGTTTACTGAGGGACGGTTAAAGCCGCAGACTCATTGTTCTGAGAAAACATGGCTCACGGCTCAGAGCTGTCGGCTGAGGTGGGAGCGCCGTGATTAAATGTCAAACACATTCCTGCCGCATGTTTTCAGATCAGAACAAGAGTGAATGTCTGTGTGTGGATGAAATGACCGCAGCGAAGCCTGAACTTTATCGTCAGCTGAAAAGGTCACATGTCACTCTGCTCATTGACCTCCACCACCTAAACATGGCCGCCTGAATCTAACCCCGGGCCGTGGTCAAGAAGACAAAAAAATCTCCTTTCCTAACCACTTCTCCTCGACCTCGAACCTTGACCAAGAACTGACTGAATGAAAACAAGTTTCTTGGTGTGGTATTTAGTTGTGATAATAACTAGACATTGAATCAGTCCAGATCTGAACGAGAAGAAATCTGTACCTAAAGGTCTGGAGCTCAGCCAATCAGGAAGGAGCTCTGTCGCGTCTCCATGTTCGTGGATCTCCCGCCGTGCGTCGCTTTAAACGCTGCCACTGCAAGGAATCATGGGACATCATCCTCTCCTTTGGTAAAGGAAGCGCCAGTGTCTCCTCTGCTGAAGGAGACAAGAGAGGAAGCAGTGAAGGAGACGTGGATCAAGTCTGGATGTGGACGCCTCTCCTCTGACAGCTCCTCCTCCTCCACCTCGAACACCCTGACAACTGTCACCGTCTCCACTTTATCTCCTGCTCTTTGTCTGATTAGCGAGCATTAGCATGCTAACACACGAGGTAACCACTTGGCGTGTAAAGACCTGGTGAGAGACCATCTCAGCTGAACTTAAAGCGGCTGTGGCCTTTTGAAAATTTGAATTCAACAGTTTAATTTGTCTGAAACCCACGGAGCTGTGTCGTCATTCAGTTTGAAATAAAAACCAGCTGAAACAAACTGCTAAGAGTGTGTGTGTGTGTGTGTGTGTGTGAACATGAGTGGTAGAAGAAGAAGAACGCTCCCTCCTCTTCTTCTCTGGCTGGTTTGATGCAGAGAGCCTTTCCCCTCATGCATGTGTATATATGAATCTGTGTGTTTGTGTTCTATATGTGCCTTAATTATGTGTATGTTTTGGGGTGTGTACTGACGTTTGCATGCAATATTGTGCCCGTTGTGCCTGGACTCTATGTGTGTGTGTGTGATCCACAGCAGAGCGTGCAGTCATTACCCACCGTGAGTCATCTATGGTTGAAGCTAAAAAACAATCCAGCGCAGGAATTTCCAGTTCAGCTCGGTTTGGTTGTTTCCCTCCCAGAATCTCTTTGTGTCCTCGTCTGGAAAGAAGAAAATAAAAAAAGAAAAAGGAGGCTGAATACTGAGCCGGGCTTTTGTTTTTCTGTGGAACAAATCCAACCTGAAGTGAAGTGAAGTCACGGTTCAGCTCGTTTATCTCAGAAGAATCAACAGGTTATTAAAAATCTGTATTTTCTTACCTGCTCAAACAGAGGCAGACCTGTTGCCATGGTTACCAGGGGTCCTTGAGGAGGTTCCAGGCATGTAAGGAGGTTCCTGATGTATTTGAGGAGAGGAGGTTGTAAACACCACTGGAGAAGGCCCTGAGGTCCTTGGAGGAGGTTTCATTGGCCCGATGACGAGTCTTTGAGGAGGTTCCACGGGTCCTTGAAGTTCTAGGATCCTTGATGAGCCTCCAGGTGTCTTTGAAAACGTTTGAGGGGTCCTTACGCAGGTTGTAGAGGTTCTCAAGGAGCTGGATTTCAGGGGGCTGTAAACATCATTGAAGAGGTCCTTGAAGAGGTTGCAGATGTCCTTGACAAGTTTCCAGAGGACCTTGAAGAAGTTCTGGGGATCCTTGATGAGCTTCCAGAGGTCCCTGAAGAGGCTGTATGGGTTCTTCAGGAATGATCCTTGAAGAGGTTCAAGTGGCCTTCCAGGAGGTCTCAGAGGCTGTCGAGTGGGTTTCAGTGGTCCTCAGTGGGCTGTGGGTTACCTGCGTACACGTCAGCAGCGTCGCCATGGTTACCTGCAGGTGGACAGCCAATCAGAGACGAGTGTGCTGGCTGAGGTGTTGTGGGTCGGAGCAGCAGCAAAGACAGATGAGAGTTTAAACAGAGCTGACAGAGGCTCTCAAACACAAACATGGCCGCCAGGTTCAACAGCACAAACATCTCCACTAATCAGCAGGTTTCAACACTCAGAGTGTGTGTGTGTGTGTGTGTGTTAATCCCTGGTATTAAGTGTGTCTAGACTGCAGTGTCTCTGAGGTCCTCACTCTGAAGGGTCTCCTCCCTCTCTCTTCCCACAGTCGAGTCTCTCACCGGACCACAAATATGACACCCTCCTCTCCTCCTCCTCTCCTCCTCCTCTCCTTTCCTCTGTCCTTCATCTCTCCTTTTTTCCTCCCTCAAGCTTCGTTGTCCTCTCTCCTTTCCCTTCTTTGTTGTCCTCTCCTGTCCTCTTCTCTTTTCTCTCCCCTCTCCACTCTTTCTTCCTTGTGTTTCCTTTCCCCCCATCATCTCTTCTCCTCCCTCTGCTCCTCTTCTATCCTCCTCTCTTCCTCTCTGTCCTTTCATCCTCTTCTCATCTCCTAAGTCTCTCCTCCACTTTCCCTGTCCTCTTCTCTCCCTCTCTCTGCTTTTTCCTCACCTTTCCTTCTCTCCCTCCTCCTTCTCTCCCACCCTATCCTCTCCCTTCACTTTCTATATTTCCTACCTCCTTATCTCCTGTCCTTTCCTTTCCTCTCCTCCTCTCTCCTATCATTTCATCTCCTCTACTTCTCCTAACACTCTCTCCCTTTCCTCCTTTCTTTCACTCCTCTCCTCTTGTTATTTCCTCCTCCTCTCCTCTCTTCCCTTTTCCTTCCTTTCCTCTCCTCTTTCCTTTCCTCCCTTCATCCTCCTTAAATCTCAAATGTCTGCCTGTCCTTGAACGCACCGCCCATAAGATATAAAACTTCAGGTTGCTCCATCAGTGTGAATCAAAGTGGACACATCTGGTGAGAATCAGCCGGGTGATCCTCGAGGGTGTCAGCTGACCCAGCGCTGTGATGTCATCCAACCTGATGATGTCATCACACCGACCGCTGTTTTTATTTTTCTTCAGTTTTTTAGATCAGATTCAGACTCGTGTTGCGGGCGGGTGAGGCGAGGTGAAACGTCCTGTCTGACCCTTCAGCTCCACACACAAATATGCAGAGCGACTATAGCATGCAACACACACACACACACACACACACTCTGTGATGGTCTCTGCAGCTTTATTTTGTTGTTTCCTGGTGGGAAAGTTTCCAGCTGCAGAAAGTTTCCAGCTCTTGTTTGTGTGGGGGGATTCCTGCAGAGGATGGAAACAGGAGGAGAGACGCTGCAGCTCGTTCACAGCCCTCGCTCTCACACACACTTTTAACAATCAGGACCTTCTCTGCTTAAAGCTGCACACTGTAACTTCTCTGAGCAGCAGCGCCCCTGCAGCCACCTGTGCTCATTAGCTCCCACTCACTGAACTGAAACACATTACCCATGATCCTCCTCTCCTGGAGCAGGAAGTGCTGTCTGTAACACTAACTCTTGATATCTGCCTCAGTCTCCT
The DNA here is from genome assembly GCF_001640805.2 of Lates calcarifer. Taxonomy (NCBI): domain Eukaryota; kingdom Metazoa; phylum Chordata; class Actinopteri; family Centropomidae; genus Lates; species Lates calcarifer. The sequence goes on from NW_026116513.1 coordinate 13,086, forward strand.
GGATCTCAGAGATGAACTCTGGTGTTTAACTGACGTACAGTTCAGCTTCAGTCTGAACTCTCTGGCTCTGATTCTGGGGCTGTGATTGGTCAGGAGTCAGGTGACCTGGTGGTTAATCTGCGTGGGATTATGTGGACTGTGATGGATCATCTGAGCAGGAGCTGTGTTTAAAAAAACAAATAAAAAACTGAACAGACACGAGACGCAGTCGTGACCTTTGACCTTCAAAGCAGTAAATAGTAATGGCTGCTGTTTGTCTCTGTGGGGCGGGACAGATGAGGGAGGGGTGGGGGGGTCGCTCTCCTCTGGGACTGACTATTATTATAAACAGAAGAAGAAGAAGAAGAGGGCGACTGCCAAAGTCCCTCTCTGTGATCTCCAATCCATCTTCAACTGAACACTAACAGATGGTTTCCACTTCACCGAGAGGAGAGCACACTGACACACTGATAGACAGATGGATGGATGGATGGAGAGAGAGAGAGAGAGAGAGATACATGGAGAGATAGATAGAACATAAGAAAAGGAAAGGAAAAAAAGATGGAAAGAAGACGAGAGACAGGAGGAAAAATTATGACGAACTAAAGAGAAGAGAAGAATGATGAAAACAGAAACAGAGATGGAAAGAAAGACGGACAGAGAGAGGAGCAGCAGAAGACTAATGAAGTGGACAGACGGAGAGCGGCAGTGAAAGTAAGAGATATGTAAACTACTCCAGTTGTATTTACACGACAGGTGCCCGGAGAGGACAAACAGAGCTTTGCTTTAATCCCTCACTTCACAAAGAGGACATGTGGACATCGTCAGCGTCCTGCAGCTCAGCAGCTCTCTACATCCACTCCAACAAAGCTTCCTCAGCCACGATGCCTCCTTCACTGATTGGTCACGCTCTGATCACCTGACCTGTTTCAGCCTCGACCACCGGCGGTGAATGTAACTGCTGACCTTGGTGTCTTTGCTCCAGTTACAGTTACAGTGACCTTTGACCTTTTGCTGAACAAAATCAGTTCATTGTTGATTCAAAGTGAATGTTTGGACCAAACTGAAACAGATTCTACAGAGTCGACCTGAAACCCATCAGATCCTCTGGATCATCAGCCGATCACTGTGTTCAACATCAGCAGAGTTAGAGGAGCAGGAGGAGGAGGAGGAGGAGGAGGAGGAGGAGGAGCAGGAGGAGGAGGAGGAGGAAGAAGAAGAGGAGCTCACCTGTATGACCTGAGGGGAGACAGAGGAGGACGAGGTTTGAATAAATGTTGGACTGCTCCTTTAAACTCCTGAGAACTTTTGGGAGAAAAAAATACAGAGTTATGAATGAGAGGGGGAAAAAAGAAGAGTGTGTGTGTGTGTGTGTGTGTGTGTGTGTGTGTAAACCAGTAATGGAAGTGTATGGGTCCACTGGGAGAGCTGAGTCACTCCTCTCTCTGGCTGACCTGTTGGTGTTTCAGGTCTGGGAAACACATCGGAACTGACAGCCGCCACAGACAAAAGGCCTCATCCAGATCACACACACACACACACACACACACACACACACACACACTGCCAGAGGCGCTGTCTTTAGGAAGTGGAGTCAGAGAGAGAAAACAAATGGGATGAATGAGAAACTCTGAGAGGAGAAAAGAAAATTCTTCACAAAAAGAAAAGGAAGAAAGAAAGAAAGAAAAGGAAACAATGAGGATAAAGAAAGGGAGAGAGAGGAATGGTTGTGAGCAGAGGTAAAGACAGATTCCACCATCACTCAGTAATTTAACCTGATAATGAGTCTGTTTTATGTTTGATTTATAGGTGACTGTTGAACTGTTCACACACTCAGTGTCCAGTTTATTAGGAACACCCAGCTAAACTAACGCAGACTAAAGGCTAACCGTCGGATCACAGAGGAGGATGTGACGCTGCAGCACAGACGCTGTTCTCCACCAGCCTATAGGTGGAGCTGCAGTCCAGCAGGGATGATGTGTCTCTGTAGTCCAGCCCTGAAGTTAGCATCAGCCTGGTTCCTCCACAAAAGATTTTACTGACCCATTTTATGTCGGAGAATAAAACCTGAAAATGTCTTGAGCTTGTGTTCAAACCACAGACCTGCTAACATGCTAACATGCTAACTGACTTCCTGGTTTTAGCATCAGTCCTGCAGCTCTGTGTTACCTCCACCAAGCACGTTACGTTCTCACATGTCAGGGGTCAGAGGTCAGGGAGGAACTCAGGAGTGGGAACCTTATGAAGTTCTGTTTCATATCTGATGTCTCTTTACTGAATCAAGAATCAGAACTCTGAAGCATCAGAATCAGAATGAATTTCCAAAGTTTCCGTCCCCAAACTTTTTGGTTTGTTTGTGTCTTTGAGGGGTTTTGTTGGATCTCCAGCTGCAGCTGTGTGTCTGTGCTGACACCAAACAAACCTGACCCTCCTGTCTGAACAGTTCATCTGTGAGAGCCTCACGTATAATGAGCCTGTGCAGGGCTGATGGTCTGTGTAATCACCACAAGAGCCGAGCTGAGCTTCTCCAACGCCTTCACAAACACGACCGCAGCGCCACGAAAACAACACGGTGACTGTGCACACACTCGTCTGTGAGCAGGACGTATAGACAGGCCTCCATATTCACATAACATTATGTAAACAAATGTTACCACCCTTATATTTATGTAAGGCTCTTCAACACACACTTCAGCACTCCCCGGGCTGACTCACCATACATACATACACCTCAACACACACACAGCATGAAGCAGCTTTGTTCACTGTCACAGTGTAAAGGCCTGGCTCAGAGGCTCTGATGCACAAACTCAAACCAGCAACCTCCAGCTCATCAGCATGGACAGGATTCCTATAGAGACAGAGCTTTTTACTCACTACCAGACTCCATAGAGAAAAACAGGGATTTAACCAGGAGCTGCTGGAATACACTGCCTCCATCTGTTAGTGTGACTGTGTTACTGTGTGGTACTTTTACTTCAGTAAAGTATCTGATTACTTCTTCCACCACTGAAGGTCACACAGTAACACAGACACACTAACAGATGGAGGCAGTGGTATTCCAGCAGCTCCTGGTTAAATCCCTGTTTTTCTCTATGGAGTCTGGTATATAGAGATGTTTCTAAACAAAAAGAGACTAAAGACTAAAACTCTCTGTGTCCACCTGACATGAAGAGAAACCCAGTCAGCTGTTCTCAGAGCACAGAGGACCTCCGACATGGCGGCTGGAGCGCGCGGCGTGGTGTGTTTACTGACTGTAAATTAGGCTGATGACAGCTGTCGACGCCGTGAGCGACGAGGACGTCTCAGTGTTTTCACCGTGTCAGCTCTGCATCACTCGTTAACACCTACACACCTGTGTAACTGAGTGTGTGTGTGTGTGTGTGAGGGGAATGTTTGTGTTTACGTGGGTGAACAATGATGTTTCTGCAGCCGTGATGATTCATATGCAGAGGAAGTGTGTGTGTGTGTGTGTGTGTGTGTGGAGGTGAATAGGGGTATGATAGACGGGTGACAGTTTGACCTCCCCTGACTACCATACACACACACACACACACCTGTAGATGCCAGACCCTGTTCATCACCTACATTGTGTGTGTGTGTGTGTGTGTGTTGATTTAGCAGTCCCGGAGGCGGGACTTGTTGACAGTTACGATTTATAACTGACCAATTAGGGAGCCCCTCAGGTCGACGAGCAGCCAATTAGAGGCTGTAGCTGATCTATGATCCAGACCACACCTGTCCTCACCTCAGCCAATAAGACGTCACCGTGCAGGCTGCTGCCTGTGTGTGTTTTCCTGGTCTTCTGAGGACTCACTGGCTCCTCATCTGTTCATTGGCTGCCAGAGCTGTCAATCACAGGAGAGGTCACAAAGGACGGTTGAGTTTTATCAGTTATGATTTTGCTTTATGTATCACATCCAGAAAATGTGTTTCAGTTGTTTTGGCTCTTTCTCTCTTTGCAAAACAGACAGTGGTTGCTGTGAATTGTGGGAAACGTTTACGGATGGAAACTTCACTTCACACCCTCGCTGGAGGAGAGGAATAAAGAGTGAGCGAGGGAGGAGGCTGTTGTCTTTCATTCACACAAACTGTAACTGATCCTCACTTTGTTTGGCAGCCATTTTTCATTTGGGCATTTTGGGGATTCCCTCCTTTATTCCAGAGAAGATGTCGTCCAGAAGGAAACATCTGACTGCACTGCTCCTCCGTCTGCACTCTGATGACCTCTTCTGATTTCCACACCCTCACCGAATAAACAAAGTCCCTGATTCACACACTTTAACCGACCAAAG
>NW_026116514.1:0-15370 GCF_001640805.2 Lates calcarifer
ATCCCACATGGTGTTTTGAACATAACTAATATTAAATACATTTACCTGTCTATTATACATTCTCAGTTGTGATAAACCATTCACAGAACTGTGGCTCTGCCAATTCAGCTGCAGTATGTTAGTTCAGTGTCTTTATCAGCAGTTCAAATCCTGCCATACACCAGAGCGGATGAGTAATATTGCAACAGAAGGCTGTTTGGAGGACTTTCTTCACATGGCTCGAGGTGTGAATGGGGTTAAATCACCTGGTTAAGGATCTCAAGGTCTTGTTACAGTTGGCTGATCGTTGTAGGCCACCACCTCTGTTTAAAGATGGATGTTCCAGATGGACATAGATGGCCTCTTCTACACCTCTCTCAAACCATCTGTCCTCTCTATCCAAAAAGTGGACATTATTGTCCTCGAAGGAGATCACATAATCTTATAAAGATCCCCCACCAAACTTTGACAATAAGAAAATACTCTTGTGAAGGCCTCCGTCAGTGCAGTGGTTACAAAGTGTGGTCATGTGAGCATTGGTGGTTCAGTGGTAGAATTCTCGCCTGCCACGCGGGAGGCCCGGGTTCGATTCCCGGCCAATGCAACAGGCTTTTTATTCAGTGTAGTTGTACATGTTCAAACATGTGTTTAATGCAATGTGAATTGCAGTGCACCTTGTAACCTAGATCTTGTAATCATGTAGCTTAGCGTTACTATAGACCATCATGATTTTGTGCTTTGTCTTTATCAAAAGTGAAAATCATCTACTAATATGATGAAGGTGTTTTAATATTGAGGGGTGCAGGAGGACACACAATCCTTAAGTGTAGTTGTGACCACGTCAGGCCATTTTGACACGGTCAAGCGAGTCGTTTGGCTCACATGAGCCCAGGTGTGACTCGTTGGTCGGTCGTTGCCCCACTTGACGTCATGTGAGTCGTTAGGGTCACACGGCTCGAGGTGTGAATGGGGTTAAATCACCTGGTTAGGCATCGCTAATAATTCAGTCAGTTGTGCTGTTCTGTGTGTGTCTGATGTCTCCTGTGTGTTTGCAGAGGGGATGTAGCTCAGTGGTAGAGCGCATGCTTTGCATGTATGAGGCCCCGGGTTCAATCCCGGCATCTCCATCAGCCTTTATGTTGACAACTACACATCACGTAGAGGGTGGAGATCTGCTGAAGAAACTGTAAATAACAGCCAAAGTCACAGATGGATGACAGAGTACAGGTAAAATCAATGTCTGAGGCGTCTTAGTAAGAGTTTGAGCCCATGTGCTGCCAGAACAGCTTTGTTGCACAGAGATTGATATTGTAGAAACTGTACAAGTCTCTGGAACTGTACTAGAGGAATGGATCCCCATTGTACCAAAAGATGGGGTGGACTGAAAAATATAAGCACCTCTCTCCAGAGTAGTAGCAATGAGAGTACAGTTGTAGTTTTTGTTTGGTGGTGATGGTGATCTGTCACAGCTGCAACATGTTTGCTGCCCCTCCTCCTTCTCTTTTCCCTCTCTCCTCTCCTGTGGAATTCCTGACACAAACTGCTGACTCTGCAGTGGAATTCCTTGTTTTGCCACTGCGATGGTGGTATAGTGGTGAGCATAGCTGCCTTCCAAGCAGTTGACCCGGGTTCGATTCCCGGCCATCGCAATAGTTTTTCTTTCTGCGGAATGCTCACAGTACAGCGTACGCTAACTTTATTGTAGGATCAGTGCTCGTCTTGTTTTTTGCTGTTATGAGAGTTATGAGCTGTATGGTATGGTTGATGGGTACAAGTTGACAAGTAACAGGATCATATTCAGGTTTCATACTGAACAGGGCTGTTGTTAAATTGAATGGTTATTACAGTCTGAAATGACTTTGGCTCATCCACAATATAAAAATCATATGCACATTTTCAGTGTAACTGGGAAACTTAGTTCAGTGGTGAAATTTTCACTTTCCACGTGTGTTTGAGATGCACCAGTACACATTATATCTGCATTTTCTGTTGGCATTAGATGAACAGATTTGAGCATGTACAGATCCATGCACAGACAAGCAGTTCTGACAAAACATACTGGGACTGGGACAACTCTGTGTCCCAAACTGCGACTGCACTGATTTCCCCGGTGTCTTCTCTACAACATCCAACACACTGTTCTCAGTTTCTCATTGTTCTGTCTACATAATGAACACGTACCTAAACATTTGCCCCGTGTGAGGCTCGAACTCACGACCTTCAGATTATGAGACTGACGCGCTGCCTACTGCGCCAACGAGGCCCACAGTGCAGCTGGTACAGAGGAGATAGCAGGAATCAAAAGAAGGAGGTGACTTACTGTGTTGCTGATTGTGGTGCAAGTATGTTGAAATGATACAGTTCTTATGTGACAAACCATACAGACAGGGAGTTTTGTTGAACAGTAAAGCAGTAAAATGACGCGTGAGTTGCAACTCCTGCATGGCTGTTCTCTATGAACACTTTTGGTTTCTGATGCAGCTGGCCAATATGTCCATGTTTATATGAAGAGATAAAAACTTTGACGTTTTGATGTGGTCATAAAGATGTCACTGGGATGTCACTGATATTCTATTCTGTTCTATATAGAAGCTAGTAGAATATTGCTCACTCAGTAAAGAAAACACAGTAACGGATTATAATCTAAAAAAAATCTTTATCAGTGGTAGAGCGCATGCTTTGCATGTATGAGGCCCAGGGTTCAATCCCCATCTCCATTTGGAGATGCAATGGTGCAGGCAGTGCAGATCCACAGCAATCGGTAGTAGTGGTTAAGGCGATGGACTAGAAATCCATTGGGGTCTCCCCGCGCAGGTTCGAATCCTGCCGACAACGTCAGACCATTTTGACATGGTCAAGCAAGTTGTTTGGCCCATGGCCCAGGTGTGACTCGTTGGTCGGTCGTTGCTCCACCTGTGAGTCGTTAGGGTCACATGGCTCGAGGTGTGAATGGGGTTAAATCACCTGGTTAAGGATCTGAAGTCGTGTTACAGTTGGCTGATCGTTGTAGGCCACCACCTCTGTTGTGTTTGTTTTACACCTCTCTCAAGCTCCTCCTCTTCTCCACTCCTCCTCCCTCTACTTATTATACTTAGTCTAAACAGAAGTGGCTAATCCATTATAAACACACCAGTTTAAAATTGACCTTATCCCACATGGTGTTTTGAACATAACTAATATTAAATACATTTACCTGTCTATTATACATTCTCAGTTGTGATAAACCATTCACAGAACTGTGGCTCTGCCAATTCAGCTGCAGTATGTTAGTTCAGTGTCTTTATCAGCAGTTCAAATCCTGCCATACACCAGAGCGGATGAGTAATATTGCAACAGAAGGCTGTTTGGAGGACTTTCTTCACATGGCTCGAGGTGTGAATGGGGTTAAATCACCTGGTTAAGGATCTCAAGGTCTTGTTACAGTTGGCTGATCGTTGTAGGCCACCACCTCTGTTTAAAGATGGATGTTCCAGATGGACATAGATGGCCTCTTCTACACCTCTCTCAAACCATCTGTCCTCTCTATCCAAAAAGTGGACATTATTGTCCTCGAAGGAGATCACATAATCTTATAAAGATCCCCCCACCAAACTTTGACAATAAGAAAATACTCTTGTGAAGGCCTCCGTCAGCGCAGTGGTTACAAAGTGTGGTCATGTGAGCATTGGTGGTTCAGTGGTAGAATTCTCGCCTGCCACGCGGGAGGCCCGGGTTCGATTCCCGGCCAATGCAACAGGCTTTTTATTCAGTGTAGTTGTACATGTTCAAACATGTGTTTAATGCAATGTGAATTGCAGTGCACCTTGTAACCTAGATCTTGTAATCATGTAGCTTAGCGTTACTATAGACCATCATGATTTTGTGCTTTGTCTTTATCAAAAGTGAAAATCATCTACTAATATGATTAAGGTGTTTTAATATTGAGGGGTGCAGGAGGACACACAATCCTTAAGTGTAGTTGTGACCACGTCAGGCCATTTTGACACGGTCAAGCGAGTCGTTTGGCTCACATGAGCCCAGGTGTGACTCGTTGGTCGGTCGTTGCCCCACCTTGACGTCATGTGAGTCGTTAGGGTCACACGGCTCGAGGTGTGAATGGGGTTAAATCACCTGGTTAGGCATCGCTAATAATTCAGTCAGTTGTGCTGTTCTGTGTGTGTCTGATGTCTCCTGTGTGTTTGCAGAGGGGATGTAGCTCAGTGGTAGAGCGCATGCTTTGCATGTATGAGGCCCCGGGTTCAATCCCCGGCATCTCCATCAGCCTTTATGTTGACAACTACACATCACGTAGAGGGTGGAGATCTGCTGAAGAAACTGTAAATAACAGCCAAAGTCACAGATGGATGACAGAGTACAGGTAAAATCAATGTCTGAGGCGTCTTAGTAAGAGTTTGAGCCCCATGTGCTGCCAGAACAGCTTTGTTGCACAGAGATTGATATTGTAGAAACTGTACAAGTCTCTGGAACTGTACTAGAGGAATGGATCCCCATTGTACCAAAAGATGGGGTGGACTGAAAAATATAAGCACCTCTCTCCAGAGTAGTAGCAATGAGAGTACAGTTGTAGTTTTTGTTTGGTGGTGATGGTGATCTGTCACAGCTGCAACATGTTTGCTGCCCTCCTCCTTCTCTTTTCCCTCTCTCCTCTCCTGTGGAATTCCTGACACAAACTGCTGACTCTGCAGTGGAATTCCTTGTTTTTCCACTGCGATGGTGGTATAGTGGTGAGCATAGCTGCCTTCCAAGCAGTTGACCCGGGTTCGATTCCCGGCCATCGCAATAGTTTTTCTTTCTGCGGAATGCTCACAGTACAGCGTACGCTAACTTTATTGTAGGATCAGTGCTCGTCTTGTTTTTTGCTGTTATGAGAGTTATGAGCTGTATGGTATGGTTGATGGGTACAAGTTGACAAGTAACAGGATCATATTCAGGTTTCATACTGAACAGGGCTGTTGTTAAATTGAATGGTTATTACAGTCTGAAATGACTTTGGCTCATCCACAATATAAAAATCATATGCACATTTTCAGTGTAACTGGGAAACTTAGTTCAGTGGTGAAATTTTCACTTTCCACGTGTGTTTGAGATGCACCAGTACACATTATATCTGCATTTTCTGTTGGCATTAGATGAACAGATTTGAGCATGTACAGATCCATGCACAGACAAGCAGTTCTGACAAAACATACTGGGACTGGGACAACTCTGTGTCCCAAACTGCGACTGCACTGATTTCCCCGGTGTCTTCTCTACAACATCCAACACACTGTTCTCAGTTTCTCATTGTTCTGTCTACATAATGAACACGTACCTAAACATTTGCCCCGTGTGAGGCTCGAACTCACGACCTTCAGATTATGAGACTGACGCGCTGCCTACTGCGCCAACGAGGCCCACAGTGCAGCTGGTACAGAGGAGATAGCAGGAATCAAAAGAAGGAGGTGACTTACTGTGTTGCTGATTGTGGTGCAAGTATGTTGAAATGATACAGTTCTTATGTGACAAACCATACAGACAGGGAGTTTTGTTGAACAGTAAAGCAGTAAAATGACGCGTGAGTTGCAACTCCTGCATGGCTGTTCTCTATGAACACTTTTGGTTTCTGATGCAGCTGGCCAATATGTCCATGTTTATATGAAGAGATAAAAACTTTGACGTTTTGATGTGGTCATAAAGATGTCACTGGGATGTCACTGATATTCTATTCTGTTCTATATAGAAGCTAGTAGAATATTGCTCACTCAGTAAAGAAAACACAGTAACGGATTATAATCTAAAAAAAATCTTTATCAGTGGTAGAGCGCATGCTTTGCATGTATGAGGCCAGGGTTCAATCCCCGGCATCTCCATTGAGGGGTGCAGGAGGACACACAATCGTAACAATTATGTAGTTGTCGTGGCCGAGTGGTTAAGGCGATGGACTAGAAATCCATTGGGTCTCCCGCGCAGGTTCGAATCCTGCGACAACGTCAGACCATTTTGACATGGTCAAGCAAGTTGTTTGGCCCAGGTGTGACTCGTTGGTCGGTCGTTGCTCCACCTGTGAGTCGTTAGGGTCACATGGCTCGAGGTGTGAATGGGGTTAAATCACCTGGTTAAGGATCTGAAGTCGTGTTACAGTTGGCTGATCGTTGTAGGCCACCACCTCTGTTGTGTTTGTTTTACACCTCTCTCAAGCTCCTCCTCTTCTCCACTCCTCCTCCCTCTACTTATTATACTTAGTCTAAACAGAAGTGGCTAATCCATTATAAACACACCAGTTTAAAATTGACCTTATCCCACATGGTGTTTTGAACATAACTAATATTAAATACATTTACCTGTCTATTATACATTCTCAGTTGTGATAAACCATTCACAGAACTGTGGCTCTGCCAATTCAGCTGCAGTATGTTAGTTCAGTGTCTTTATCAGCAGTTCAAATCCTGCCATACACCAGAGCGGATGAGTGATATTGCAACAGAATGCTGTTTGGAGGACTTTCTTCACATGGCTCGAGGTGTGAATGGGGTTAAATCACCTGGTTAAGGATCTCAAGGTCTTGTTACAGTTGGCTGATCGTTGTAGGCCACCACCTCTGTTTAAAGATGGATGTTCCAGATGGACATAGATGGCCTCTTCTACACCTCTCTCAAACCATCTGTCCTCTCTATCCAAAAAGTGGACATTATTGTCCTCGAAGGAGATCACATAATCTTATAAAGATCCCCCACCAAACTTTGACAATAAGAAAATACTCTTGTGAAGGCCTCCGTCAGCGCAGTGGTTACAAAGTGTGGTCATGTGAGCATTGGTGGTTCAGTGGTAGAATTCTCGCCTGCCACGCGGGAGGCCCGGGTTCGATTCCCGGCCAATGCAACAGGCTTTTTATTCAGTGTAGTTGTACATGTTCAAACATGTGTTTAATGCAATGTGAATTGCAGTGCACCTTGTAACCTAGATCTTGTAATCATGTAGCTTAGCGTTACTATAGACCATCATGATTTTGTGCTTTGTCTTTATCAAAAGTGAAAATCATCTACTAATATGATTAAGGTGTTTTAATATTGAGGGGTGCAGGAGGACACACAATCCTTAAGTGTAGTTGTGACCACGTCAGGCCATTTTGACACGGTCAAGCGAGTCGTTTGGCTCACATGAGCCCAGGTGTGACTCGTTGGTCGGTCGTTGCCCCACCTTGACGTCATGTGAGTCGTTAGGGTCACACGGCTCGAGGTGTGAATGGGGTTAAATCACCTGGTTAGGCATCGCTAATAATTCAGTCAGTTGTGCTGTTCTGTGTGTGTCTGATGTCTCCTGTGTGTTTGCAGAGGGGATGTAGCTCAGTGGTAGAGCGCATGCTTTGCATGTATGAGGCCCCGGGTTCAATCCCCGGCATCTCCATCAGCCTTTATGTTGACAACTACACATCACGTAGAGGGTGGAGATCTGCTGAAGAAACTGTAAATAACAGCCAAAGTCACAGATGGATGACAGAGTACAGGTAAAATCAATGTCTGAGGCGTCTTAGTAAGAGTTTGAGCCCCATGTGCTGCCAGAACAGCTTTGTTGCACAGAGATTGATATTGTAGAAACTGTACAAGTCTCTGGAACTGTACTAGAGGAATGGATCCCCATTGTACCAAAAGATGGGGTGGACTGAAAAATATAAGCACCTCTCTCCAGAGTAGTAGCAATGAGAGTACAGTTGTAGTTTTTGTTTGGTGGTGATGGTGATCTGTCACAGCTGCAACATGTTTGCTGCCCCTCCTCCTTCTCTTTTCCCTCTCTCCTCTCCTGTGGAATTCCTGACACAAACTGCTGACTCTGCAGTGGAATTCCTTGTTTTTCCACTGCGATGGTGGTATAGTGGTGAGCATAGCTGCCTTCCAAGCAGTTGACCCGGGTTCGATTCCCGGCCATCGCAATAGTTTTTCTTTCTGCGGAATGCTCACAGTACAGCGTACGCTAACTTTATTGTAGGATCAGTGCTCGTCTTGTTTTTTGCTGTTATGAGAGTTATGAGCTGTATGGTATGGTTGATGGGTACAAGTTGACAAGTAACAGGATCATATTCAGGTTTCATACTGAACAGGGCTGTTGTTAAATTGAATGGTTATTACAGTCTGAAATGACTTTGGCTCATCCACAATATAAAAATCATATGCACATTTTCAGTGTAACTGGGAAACTTAGTTCAGTGGTGAAATTTTCACTTTCCACGTGTGTTTGAGATGCACCAGTACACATTATATCTGCATTTTCTGTTGGCATTAGATGAACAGATTTGAGCATGTACAGATCCATGCACAGACAAGCAGTTCTGACAAAACATACTGGGACTGGGACAACTCTGTGTCCCAAACTGCGACTGCACTGATTTCCCCGGTGTCTTCTCTACAACATCCAACACACTGTTCTCAGTTTCTCATTGTTCTGTCTACATAATGAACACGTACCTAAACATTTGCCCCGTGTGAGGCTCGAACTCACGACCTTCAGATTATGAGACTGACGCGCTGCCTACTGCGCCAACGAGGCCCGCAGTGCAGCTGGTACAGAGGAGATAGCAGGAATCAAAAGAAGGAGGTGACTTACTGTGTTGCTGATTGTGGTGCAAGTATGTTGAAATGATACAGTTCTTATGTGACAAACCATACAGACAGGGAGTTTTGTTGAACAGTAAAGCAGTAAAATGACGCGTGAGTTGCAACTCCTGCATGGCTGTTCTCTATGAACACTTTTGGTTTCTGATGCAGCTGGCCAATATGTCCATGTTTATATGAAGAGATAAAAACTTTGACGTTTTGATGTGGTCATAAAGATGTCACTGGGATGTCACTGATATTCTATTCTGTTCTATATAGAAGCTAGTAGAATATTGCTCACTCAGTAAAGAAAACACAGTAACGGATTATAATCTAAAAAAAATCTTTATCAGTGGTAGAGCGCATGCTTTGCATGTATGAGGCCCAGGGTTCAATCCCCGGCATCTCCATTGAGGGGTGCAGGAGGACACACAATCGCTAACAATTATGTAGTTGTCGTGGCCGAGTGGTTAAGGCGATGGACTAGAAATCCATTGGGGTCTCCCCGCGCAGGTTCGAATCCTGCCGACAACGTCAGACCATTTTGACATGGTCAAGCAAGTTGTTTGGCCCAGGTGTGACTCGTTGGTCGGTCGTTGCTCCACCTGTGAGTCGTTAGGGTCACATGGCTCGAGGTGTGAATGGGGTTAAATCACCTGGTTAAGGATCTGAAGTCGTGTTACAGTTGGCTGATCGTTGTAGGCCACCACCTCTGTTGTGTTTGTTTTACACCTCTCTCAAGCTCCTCCTCTTCTCCACTCCTCCTCCCTCTACTTATTATACTTAGTCTAAACAGAAGTGGCTAATCCATTATAAACACACCAGTTTAAAATTGACCTTATCCCACATGGTGTTTTGAACATAACTAATATTAAATACATTTACCTGTCTATTATACATTCTCAGTTGTGATAAACCATTCACAGAACTGTGGCTCTGCCAATTCAGCTGCAGTATGTTAGTTCAGTGTCTTTATCAGCAGTTCAAATCCTGCCATACACCAGAGCGGATGAGTGATATTGCAACAGAATGCTGTTTGGAGGACTTTCTTCACATGGCTCGAGGTGTGAATGGGGTTAAATCACCTGGTTAAGGATCTCAAGGTCTTGTTACAGTTGGCTGATCGTTGTAGGCCACCACCTCTGTTTAAAGATGGATGTTCCAGATGGACATAGATGGCCTCTTCTACACCTCTCTCAAACCATCTGTCCTCTCTATCCAAAAAGTGGACATTATTGTCCTCGAAGGAGATCACATAATCTTATAAAGATCCCCCACCAAACTTTGACAATAAGAAAATACTCTTGTGAAGGCCTCCGTCAGCGCAGTGGTTACAAAGTGTGGTCATGTGAGCATTGGTGGTTCAGTGGTAGAATTCTCGCCTGCCACGCGGGAGGCCCGGGTTCGATTCCCGGCCAATGCAACAGGCTTTTTATTCAGTGTAGTTGTACATGTTCAAACATGTGTTTAATGCAATGTGAATTGCAGTGCACCTTGTAACCTAGATCTTGTAATCATGTAGCTTAGCGTTACTATAGACCATCATGATTTTGTGCTTTGTCTTTATCAAAAGTGAAAATCATCTACTAATATGATTAAGGTGTTTTAATATTGAGGGGTGCAGGAGGACACACAATCCTTAAGTGTAGTTGTGACCACGTCAGGCCATTTTGACACGGTCAAGCGAGTCGTTTGGCTCACATGAGCCCAGGTGTGACTCGTTGGTCGGTCGTTGCCCCACCTTGACGTCATGTGAGTCGTTAGGGTCACACGGCTCGAGGTGTGAATGGGGTTAAATCACCTGGTTAGGCATCGCTAATAATTCAGTCAGTTGTGCTGTTCTGTGTGTGTCTGATGTCTCCTGTGTGTTTGCAGAGGGGATGTAGCTCAGTGGTAGAGCGCATGCTTTGCATGTATGAGGCCCCGGGTTCAATCCCCGGCATCTCCATCAGCCTTTATGTTGACAACTACACATCACGTAGAGGGTGGAGATCTGCTGAAGAAACTGTAAATAACAGCCAAAGTCACAGATGGATGACAGAGTACAGGTAAAATCAATGTCTGAGGCGTCTTAGTAAGAGTTTGAGCCCCATGTGCTGCCAGAACAGCTTTGTTGCACAGAGATTGATATTGTAGAAACTGTACAAGTCTCTGGAACTGTACTAGAGGAATGGATCCCCATTGTACCAAAAGATGGGGTGGACTGAAAAATATAAGCACCTCTCTCCAGAGTAGTAGCAATGAGAGTACAGTTGTAGTTTTTTGTTTGGTGGTGATGGTGATCTGTCACAGCTGCAACATGTTTGCTGCCCCTCCTCCTTCTCTTTTCCCTCTCTCCTCTCCTGTGGAATTCCTGACACAAACTGCTGACTCTGCAGTGGAATTCCTTGTTTTTCCACTGCGATGGTGGTATAGTGGTGAGCATAGCTGCCTTCCAAGCAGTTGACCCGGGTTCGATTCCCGGCCATCGCAATAGTTTTTCTTTCTGCGGAATGCTCACAGTACAGCGTACGCTAACTTTATTGTAGGATCAGTGCTCGTCTTGTTTTTTGCTGTTATGAGAGTTATGAGCTGTATGGTATGGTTGATGGGTACAAGTTGACAAGTAACAGGATCATATTCAGGTTTCATACTGAACAGGGCTGTTGTTAAATTGAATGGTTATTACAGTCTGAAATGACTTTGGCTCATCCACAATATAAAAATCATATGCACATTTTTCAGTGTAACTGGGAAACTTAGTTCAGTGGTGAAATTTTCACTTTCCACGTGTGTTTGAGATGCACCAGTACACATTATATCTGCATTTTCTGTTGGCATTAGATGAACAGATTTGAGCATGTACAGATCCATGCACAGACAAGCAGTTCTGACAAAACATACTGGGACTGGGACAACTCTGTGTCCAAACTGCGACTGCACTGATTTCCCGGTGTCTTCTCTACAACATCCAACACACTGTTCTCAGTTTCTCATTGTTCTGTCTACATAATGAACACGTACCTAAACATTTGCCCCGTGTGAGGCTCGAACTCACGACCTTCAGATTATGAGACTGACGCGCTGCCTACTGCGCCAACGAGGCCCACAGTGCAGCTGGTACAGAGGAGATAGCAGGAATCAAAAGAAGGAGGTGACTTACTGTGTTGCTGATTGTGGTGCAAGTATGTTGAAATGATACAGTTCTTATGTGACAAACCATACAGACAGGGAGTTTTGTTGAACAGTAAAGCAGTAAAATGACGCGTGAGTTGCAACTCCTGCATGGCTGTTCTCTATGAACACTTTTGGTTTCTGATGCAGCTGGCCAATATGTCCATGTTTATATGAAGAGATAAAAACTTTGACGTTTTGATGTGGTCATAAAGATGTCACTGGGATGTCACTGATATTCTATTCTGTTCTATATAGAAGCTAGTAGAATATTGCTCACTCAGTAAAGAAAACACAGTAACGGATTATAATCTAAAAAAAATCTTTATCAGTGGTAGAGCGCATGCTTTGCATGTATGATGCATGCTGATTACATCAGATGGCTGCACACAGGGCAGTGTATAGATCTTGTCGCCCCGAGTGGTTATATCATGAGATAGTGGTTAAGGCGATGGACTAGAAATCCATTGGGGTCTCCCGCGCAGGTTCGAATCCTGCCGACAACGTCAGACCATTTTGACATGGTCAAGCAAGTTGTTTGGCTCACATGAGTGTGACTCGTTGGTCGGTCGTTGCCCCACCTGTGAGTCGTTAGGGTCACATGGCTCGAGGTGTGAATGGGGTTAAATCACCTGGTTAAGGATCTGAAGTCGTGTTACAGTTGGCTGATCGTTGTAGGCCACCACCTCTGTTGTGTTTGTTTTACACCTCTCTCAAGCTCCTCCTCTTCTCCACTCCTCCTCCCTCTACTTATTATACTTAGTCTAAACAGAAGTGGCTAATCCATTATAAACACACCAGTTTAAAATTGACCTTATCCCACATGGTGTTTTGAACATAACTAATATTAAATACATTTACCTGTCTATTATACATTCTCAGTTGTGATAAACCATTCACAGAACTGTGGCTCTGCCAATTCAGCTGCAGTATGTTAGTTCAGTGTCTTTATCAGCAGTTCAAATCCTGCCATACACCAGAGCGGATGAGTAATATTGCAACAGAAGGCTGTTTGGAGGACTTTCTTCACATGGCTCGAGGTGTGAATGGGGTTAAATCACCTGGTTAAGGATCTCAAGGTCTTGTTACAGTTGGCTGATCGTTGTAGGCCACCACCTCTGTTTAAAGATGGATGTTCCAGATGGACATAGATGGCCTCTTCTACACCTCTCTCAAACCATCTGTCCTCTCTATCCAAAAAGTGGACATTATTGTCCTCGAAGGAGATCACATAATCTTATAAAGATCCCCCACCAAACTTTGACAATAAGAAAATACTCTTGTGAAGGCCTCCGTCAGCGCAGTGGTTACAAAGTGTGGTCATGTGAGCATTGGTGGTTCAGTGGTAGAATTCTCGCCTGCCACGCGGGAGGCCCGGGTTCGATTCCGGCCAATGCAACAGGCTTTTTATTCAGTGTAGTTGTACATGTTCAAACATGTGTTTAATGCAATGTGAATTGCAGTGCACCTTGTAACCTAGATCTTGTAATCATGTAGCTTAGCGTTACTATAGACCATCATGATTTTGTGCTTTGTCTTTATCAAAAGTGAAAATCATCTACTAATATGATGAAGGTGTTTTAATATTGAGGGGTGCAGGAGGACACACAATCCTTAAGTGTAGTTGTGACCACGTCAGGCCATTTTGACACGGTCAAGCGAGTCGTTTGGCTCACATGAGCCCAGGTGTGACTCGTTGGTCGGTCGTTGCCCCACCTTGACGTCATGTGAGTCGTTAGGGTCACACGGCTCGAGGTGTGAATGGGGTTAAATCACCTGGTTAGGCATCGCTAATAATTCAGTCAGTTGTGCTGTTCTGTGTGTGTCTGATGTCTCCTGTGTGTTTGCAGAGGGGATGTAGCTCAGTGGTAGAGCGCATGCTTTGCATGTATGAGGCCCCGGGTTCAATCCCCGGCATCTCCATCAGCCTTTATGTTGACAACTACACATCACGTAGAGGGTGGAGATCTGCTGAAGAAACTGTAAATAACAGCCAAAGTCACAGATGGATGACAGAGTACAGGTAAAATCAATGTCTGAGGCGTCTTAGTAAGAGTTTGAGCCCCATGTGCTGCCAGAACAGCTTTGTTGCACAGAGATTGATATTGTAGAAACTGTACAAGTCTCTGGAACTGTACTAGAGGAATGGATCCCCATTGTACCAAAAGATGGGGTGGACTGAAAAATATAAGCACCTCTCTCCAGAGTAGTAGCAATGAGAGTACAGTTGTAGTTTTTGTTTGGTGGTGATGGTGATCTGTCACAGCTGCAACATGTTTGCTGCCCCTCCTCCTTCTCTTTTCCCTCTCTCCTCTCCTGTGGAATTCCTGACACAAACTGCTGACTCTGCAGTGGAATTCCTTGTTTTGCCACTGCGATGGTGGTATAGTGGTGAGCATAGCTGCCTTCCAAGCAGTTGACCCGGGTTCGATTCCCGGCCATCGCAATAGTTTTTCTTTCTGCGGAATGCTCACAGTACAGCGTACGCTAACTTTATTGTAGGATCAGTGCTCGTCTTGTTTTTTGCTGTTATGAGAGTTATGAGCTGTATGGTATGGTTGATGGGTACAAGTTGACAAGTAACAGGATCATATTCAGGTTTCATACTGAACAGGGCTGTTGTTAAATTGAATGGTTATTACAGTCTGAAATGACTTTGGCTCATCCACAATATAAAAATCATATGCACATTTTCAGTGTAACTGGGAAACTTAGTTCAGTGGTGAAATTTTCACTTTCCACGTGTGTTTGAGATGCACCAGTACACATTATATCTGCATTTTCTGTTGGCATTAGATGAACAGATTTGAGCATGTACAGATCCATGCACAGACAAGCAGTTCTGACAAAACATACTGGGACTGGGACAACTCTGTGTCCCAAACTGCGACTGCACTGATTTCCCCGGTGTCTTCTCTACAACATCCAACACACTGTTCTCAGTTTCTCATTGTTCTGTCTACATAATGAACACGTACCTAAACATTTGCCCCGTGTGAGGCTCGAACTCACGACCTTCAGATTATGAGACTGACGCGCTGCCTACTGCGCCAACGAGGCCCACAGTGCAGCTGGTACAGAGGAGATAGCAGGAATCAAAAGAAGGAGGTGACTTACTGTGTTGCTGATTGTGGTGCAAGTATGTTGAAATGATACAGTTCTTATGTGACAAACCATACAGACAGGGAGTTTTGTTGAACAGTAAAGCAGTAAAATGACGCGTGAGTTGCAACTCCTGCATGGCTGTTCTCTATGAACACTTTTGGTTTCTGATGCAGCTGGCCAATATGTCCATGTTTATATGAAGAGATAAAAACTTTGACGTTTTGATGTGGTCATAAAGATGTCACTGGGATGTCACTGATATTCTATTCTGTTCTATATAGAAGCTAGTAGAATATTGCTCACTCAGTAAAGAAAACACAGTAACGGATTATAATCTAAAAAAAATCTTTATCAGTGGTAGAGCGCATGCTTTGCATGTATGAGCCCTGGGTTCAATCCCCGGCATCTCCATCAGCCTTTATGTTGACAACTAAATAGCTGATTACATCAGATGCAATGTTCCCTCTAAGCTGCACACAGTGCATGGTTGTGTGAATTGCTTAACAGTACCATGCAGTGCACCTTGTAACCTAGATCTTGTAATCATGTAGCTTAGCGTTACTATA